>NC_091346.1:15557439-15577439 GCF_038502225.1 Cherax quadricarinatus
ATGGGTCCTTAAAGAGGGAGCAGAGATATTGTGTGAGCCATTAACAAAGATCTTCAACACATCATTTGAAACTGGGCAACTCCCTGAGGTATGGAAAATGGCAAATGTAGTCCCAATTTTTAAAAAGGGAGACAGACATGAGGCACTAAACTACAGACCTGTATCACTAACGTGTATAGTATGCAAGGTCATGGAGAAGATCATCAGGAGGAGAGTGGTGGGGCACCTGGAAAGAAACAAGTGTATAATTGACAACCAGCACGGTTTCAGGGAAGGAAAATCCTGTGTCACAAACCTACTAGAGTTTTATGACAAGGTGACAGAAGTAAGACAAGAGAGAGAGGGGTGGATCGACTGCGTATTTTTGGACTGCAAGAAGGCCTTCGACACAGTTCCTCACAAGAGGTTACTGCAAAAGCTAGAGGACCAGGCACACATAACAGGAAAGGCACTGCACTGGATCAGAGAATATCTGACAGGGAGGCAACAACGAGTCATGGTACGCGACGAGGTGTCAGAGTGGGCGCCTGTGACAAGCGGGGTTCCACAGGGGTCAGTCCTAGGACCTGTGCTGTTCTTGGTATACGTGAACGACATAACGGAAGGGATAGACTCAGAAGTGTCCTTGTTTGCAGACGATGTGAAGTTAATGAGAAGAATCGAATCGGACGAGGATCAGGCAGGACTACAAAGAGATCTGGACAGGCTACAAGCCTGGTCCAGCAACTGGCTCCTTGAATTTAACCCTGCCAAATGCAAAGTCATGAAGATTGGGGAAGGGCAAAGAAGACCGCAGACACAATATAGTTTAGATGGCCAAAGACTGCAAACCTCACTCAAGGAAAAAGATCTGGGGGTGAGTATAACACCGAGCATATCTCCTGAGGCGCACATCAATCAGATAACTGCTGCAGCATACGGGCGCCTGGCAAACCTACGGATAGCGTTCCGATACCTCAGTAAGGATTCGTTTAAGACTCTGTACACCATCTACGTCAGGCCCATACTGGAGTATGCAGCACCAGTTTGGAATCCACACCTAGTCAAGCACGTCAAGAAATTAGAGAAAGTGCAAAGGTTTGCAACAAGACTAGTCCCAGAGCTACGGGGATTGTCCTATGAAGAAAGGTTGAGGGAAATCGGCCTGACGACACTGGAGGCCAGGAGGGTCAGGGGAGACATGATAACGACATATAAAATACTGCGCGGAATAGACGAGGTGGACAAAGACGGGATGTTCCAGAGATGGGACACAGACACAACAGGTCACAATTGGAAGTTGAAGACTCAGATGAATCAAAGGGATGTTAGGAAGTATTTCTTCAGTCATAGAGTAGTCAGGCCGTGGAATAGCCTAGAAAGTGACGTAGTGGAGGCAGGAACCATACATAGTTTTAAGGCGAGGTATGATAGAGCTCATGGGGCAGGGAGAGAGAGGACCTAGTAGCAATCAGCGAAGAGGCGGGGCCAGGAGCTGTGACTCGACCCCTGCAACCACAAATAGGTGAGTACAAATAGGTGAGTACACACACACACAAGAGTGGGAAGGAACGTGTCAGTGGCTGACACTTCTCAGAGTGGAAGTGTTGATACAGGACCAGGTTCTCGTCAGCCGTGACTGACAGCTCGTGTAGCGGCTGTGAGCCCTGGCTGACAGCTCGTGTAGTGGCTCTTCAGACGTGACAGACAGCTAGTGTAGCGACTGTTGAGCCATGATTAGTAGCTAGTGTAGTGAGAAGGTCAGCACAGGGGAGGCAGGAGTAATATTACAACCCGGAAGGTTTATGTCTATGTATTGTCCACCTCGTTACCTGGATAGGAAATTAGAATAGTCCCTCACTACCCCCCCGCCTCCTCACTCTCTCTCTCTCTCTGTTCCCATGCAAGGGAAGAAAGGAATGAACAAAAAAGTGAAGGAGAATCTAAAGAGGAAGATGGGAACAGGACACTTCTCTCCCGTGCAAGGAAGAGATGCAAACGTGATAGAAATCAAGTTTCCTATTAACCTTACTATTGTTTACAAATGATTTTAGCCAAGTAAAGTTCACTAAACGGCTATAACAACAAACCTGCTATTCACAATAGAGCAGTGCTCGAGCGGGCAACATTTCATCCCCTGTCTTTCAATGTACGTTTATATATGGCGATGTGATTGCCGATTTTCTAACAATATTTTTATCTGGAGCCTCACCCACGTCGGTGAGAGAATCACCCAACAGCGACATAGATCTCCTAAGCTGTACAATCATTACACCGGGAAGACGTATATCACTTCACCACCAACAGTAGTAGAAGCACCAGTAGAAGCAACATCAGTAAAGACAGAAGAAAAAGGAGCAGCAGGAGCAGGAACAGCATTTGCAGCAGCAGCAGCATTTGCAGCATTTGAAGCAGCAGCATCAAGCGAGAAACTTCCATTTTAAAGTTCTTTACATCAGTAATTAAAGTTCAGTTTTAACTAAATATTTTCCTGAAATTTTAAGCAAGTCATTTTAATAGCAATGTTATTGTTCCCGCTGCTCTGAACAAGCAACTACAAAACTTGGCCCAGGAGCTATAAACCAACCTCCCCTGAATGTGAGTCTCTGAAGGACGATTTTACTGTCTCTCGTAAAAAAAAGACAATATCTACCTTATAAAAACTTACGTTAATAAACCTGTCGGTTTATAACTTAAACCACCGGATCATCATTGCAAAAATCCTTTGGTTGAAGGAGCACTTCTCTAGTGTTGGTGGTCGAGTTACAGCTCCCGGCACTGGCGTCATTGAGTCACTGACATCAAGCATTAGTCGAGTCTGACAGAGTTGCCTTTAGTTTATGGGAGTCTTAAGTGTGTTGAGATACAGCTCCTGGGAGTCTCAAGTGTGTTGAGATACAGCTCCTGGGAGTCTCAAGTGTGCTGAGGGTGCAAATGCAGCTCACCAAGTCTCAAGTGTGTGAACCCAGCTCCTGAGAGTCTCAAGTGCTGAGATACTGGCTCACCAGGAGTCTCAAGTGCTGAGATACACAGCTCCTGGGAGTCTCAAGTGTGCTGAGATACAGCTCCTGGGAGTCTCAAGTGTGCTGAGATACAGCTCCTGGGAGTCTCAAGTGTGCTGAGATACAGCTCCTGGGAGTCTCAAGTGTGTTGAGATACAGCTCCTGGGAGTCTCAAGTGTGCTGAGATACAGCTCCTGGGAGTCTCAAGTGTGCTGAGATACAGCTCCTGGGAGTCTCAAGTGTGCTAAGATACAGCTCCTGGGAGTCTCAAGTGTGATGAGATACAGCTCCTGGGAGTCTCAAGTGTGTTGAGATACAGCTCCTGGGAGTCTCAAGTGTGCTGAGATACAGCTCCTGTGAGTCTCAAGTGTGCTGAGATACAGCTCCTGGGAGTCTCAAGTGTGTTGAGGTCACAGCTCACAAGTCTCAAGAGTATGTTGAGATACAGCTCACCGGAGTCTCAAGGGTGTGTTGAGATACAGCTCCTGGGAGTCTCAAGTGTGCTGAATGCAACCTACAGAGAGTCTCAAATTGTGCTGAGATACAGCTCTGGGAGTCTCAAGTGTTGCTGAGATACAGCTCCTGAGTCAAGTGTGCTGAGTTACAGCTCCTGAAGTCTCAAGTGTGCTGAGATACAGCTCTGAGTCTAAGTGTGCTGAGATACAGCTCCTGGGAGTCTCAAGTGTGCTGAGATACAGCTCCTGTAGTCTCAGGGTGTGCTTTGAGATACAGCTCCTGGGAGTCTCAAGTGTGCTGAGATACAGCTTCTGGGAGTCTCAAGTGTGCTGAGATACAGCTCCTGGGAGTCTCAAGTGTGCTGAGTTACAGCTCCTGGGAGTCTCAAGTGTGCTGAGTTACAGCTCCTGGGAGTCTCAAGTGTGCTGAGATACAGCTCCTGGGAGTCTCAAGTGTGTTGAGATACAGCTCCTGTGAGTCTCAAGTGTGCTGAGATACAGCTCCTGTGAGTCTCAAGTGTGCTGAGATACAGCTCCTGGGAGTCTCAAGTGTGCTGAGATACAGCTGCTGGGAGTCTCAAGTGTGCTGAGATACAGCTCCTGGGAGTCTCAAGTGTGCTGAGATACAGCTCCTGGGAGTCTCAAGTGTGCTGAGATACAGCTCCTGGGAGTCTCAAGTGTGCTGAGATACAGCTCCTGGGAGTCTCAAGTGTGCTGAGATACAGCTCCTGGGAGTCTCAAGTGTGCTGAGATACAGCTCCTGGGAGTCTCAAGTGTGCTGAGATACAGCTTCTGGGAGTCTCAAGGGTGTTGAGCTACAGCTCCTGGGGGTCTTGAAGGTGTTTAAAGCTCTAGAAACGATGAAAGGGCTCGAAGTGGGGATTAAAAATCATTTAGCAAAAGAAAAACAGACCTTCTATTGCAACGTTTCGCCCACACGAGGTGAAACATTGTGTAGGTGAAACATTGTGTAGGTGAACCATTGTGTAGGTGAACCATTGTGTAGGTGAAACGTTGTGTAGGTGAAACGTTGTGCAGGTGAACCATTGTGTAGGTGAACCATTGTGTAGGTGAAACATTGTGTAGGTGAAACATTGTGTAGGTGAAACATTGTGTAGGTGAACCATTGTGTAGGTGAAACATTGTGTAGGTGAACCACTGTGTATGTGAAACATTGTGCAGGTGAAACGTTGTGTAGGTGAACCACTGTGTATGTGAAACATTGTGCAGGTGAAACGTTGTGCAGGTGAAACGTTGTGCAGGTGAAACATTGTGTAGGTGAAACATTGTGTAGGTGAACCATTGTGTAGGTGAAACGTTGTGTAGGTGAACCACTGTGTATGTGAAACATTGTGCAGGTGAAACGTTGTGCAGGTGAAACGTTGTGCAGGTGAAACATTGTGTAGGTGAAACATTGTGTAGGTGAAACATTGTGTAGGTGAAACATTGTGTAGGTGAACCACTGTGTATGTGAAACATTGTGCAGGTGAAACGTTGTGCAGGTGAAACGTTGTGCAGGTGAAACGTCGTGTAGGTGAAACGTCGTGTAGGTGAAACGTCGTGTAGGTGAAACGTCGTGTAGGTGAAACGTCGTGTAGGTGAAACGTTTTCTTGCTACATCATTTCGACCCTTTGTCGGCTACACCATCCTTCTGCCCCGGGCTGGGTATATCAGGGGTTTGGTATATCAGGGGCTTGGTATATCAGGGGCTTGGTATATGAGGGGCTGGGTATATCAGGGGCTTGGTATATCAGGGGCTTGGTATATCAGGGGCTTGGTATATGAGGGTCTTGGTATATCAGGGGCTTGGTATATCAGGGGCTTGGTATATGAGGGGCTGGGTATATCAGGGGCTTGGTATATGAGGGGCTGAGTATATCAGAGGCTTGGTATATGAGGGGCTGGGTATGTCAGGGGCTTGGTATACTAGGGACTGGGTATATCAGGGACTTGGTATATGAGGGGCTGGGTATATCAGGGGCTTGGTATATAAGAGGCTGGGTATATCAGGGACTTGGTATATGAGGGGATGGGTATATCAGGGGCTTGGTATATGAGGGGCTGGGTATATCAGGGGCTTGGTATAAGAGGGGCTGGGTATATCAGGGGCTTGGTAAATGAGGGGATGGGTATATCAGAGGCTTGGTATATGAGGGGCTGGGTATATCAGGGGCTTGGTATATGAGGGACTGGCTATATCAGGGGCTTGGTATATGAGGGACTGGGTATATCAGGGGCTTGGTGTATGAGGGGCTTGGTATACGAGGGGCTGGGTATATCAGGGGCTTGGTATATGAGGTGCTGGCTATATCAGGGGCTTGGTATATGAGGGGCTGGGTATATCAGGGGCTTGGTATATGAGGGGCTGGGTATATGAGGGGCTGGGTATATGGGGCTGGGTATATCAGGGGCTTGGTATGTGAGGGGCTGGGTATATCAAGGGCTTGGTATATGAGGGGCTGGGTATATCAGAGGCTTGGTATATGAGGGGCTTGGTATATGAGGGGCTGGGTATATCAGGGGCTTGGTATATGAGGGACTGGGTATATCAGGGGCTTGGTGTATGAGGGGCTGGGTATATCAGGGGCTTGGTATACGAGGGGCTGGGTATATCAGGGGCTTGGTATATGAGGTGCTGGCTATATCAGGGGCTTGGTATATGAGGGGCTGTGTATATCAGGGGCTTGGTATATGAGGGGCTGAGTATATGAGGGGCTGGGTATATGGGGCTGGGTATATCAGGGGCTTGGTATGTGAGGGGCTGGGTATATCAAGGGCTTGGTATATGAGGGGCTGGGTATATCATAGGCTTGGTATATGAGGGGCTTGGTATATGAGGGGCTGGGTATATCAGGGGCTTGGTATATGAGGGACTGGGTATATCAGGGGCTTGGTGTATGAGGGGCTGGGTATATCAGGGGCTTGGTATACGAGGGGCTGGGTATATCAGGGGCTTGGTATATGAGGTGCTGGCTATATCAGGGCTTGGTATATGAGGGGCTGGGTATATCAGGGGCTTGGTATATGAGGGGCTCGGTATATGAGGGGCTAGGTATATGGGGCTGGGTATATCAGGGGCTTGGTATGTGAGGGGCTGGGTATATAAGGGGCTTGGTATATGAGGGGCTGGGTATATCAGGGGCTTGGTATATGAGGGGCTGGGTATGTCAGTGGCTTGGTATACGAGGGACTGGGTATATCAGGGACTTGGTATATGAGGGGCTGGGTATATCAGGGGCTTGGTATATAAGAGGCTGGGTATATCAGGGACTTGGTATATAAGGGGCTGGGTATGTCAGGGACTTGGTATATGAGGGGCTGGGTATATCAGAGACTTGGTATATGAGGGGCTGGGTATATCAGGGGCTTGGTATATGAGGGGCTGGGTATATCAGGGGCTTGGTATAAGAGGGGCTGGGTATATCAGGGGCTTGGTAAATGAGGGGATGGGTATATCAGAGGCTTGGTATATGAGGGGCTGGGTATATCAGGGGCTTGGTATATGAGGGGCTGGGTATATCAGGGGCTTGGTATATGAGGTGCTGGGTATATCAGGGGCTTGGTATATGAGGGGCTGGGTATATCAGGGGCTTGGTATATGAGGGGCTCGGTATATGAGGGGCTGGGTATATGGGGCTGGGTATATCAGGGGCTTGGTATGTGAGGGGCTGGGTATATCAGGGGCTTGGTATATGAGGAGCTGGGTATATCAGAGGCTTGGTATATGAGGGGCTGGGTATGTCAGGGGCTTGGTATACGAGGGACTGGGTATATCAGGGACTTGGTATATGAGGGGCTGGGTATATCAGGGGCTTGGTATATAAGAGGCTGGGTATATCAGGGACTTGGTATATAAGGGGCTGGGTATGTCAGGGACTGGGTATATGAGGGGCTGGGTATATCAGGGACTTGGTATATGAGGGGATGGGTATATCAGGGGCTTGGTATATGAGGTGCTGGGTATATCAGGGGCTTGGTATATGAGGGGCTGGGTATATCAGGGGCTTGGTATATGAGGTGCTGGGTATATCAGAGGCTTGGTATATGAGGGGCTGGGTATATCAGGGGCTTGGTATATGAGGGACTGGCTATATCAGGGGCTTGGTATATGAGGTGCTGGGTATATCAGGGGCTTGGTATATGAGGGGCTGGGTATATCAGGGGCTTGGTATATGAGGTGCTGGGTATATCAGAGGCTTGGTATATGAGGGGCTTGGTATATGAGGGGCTGGGTATATCAGGGGCTTGGTATATGAGGGACTGGGTATATCAGGGGCTTGGTATATGAGGGGCTGGGTATATCAGGGGCTTGGTGTATGAGGGGCTGGGTATATGAGGGGCTGGGTATATGGGGCTGGGTATATCAGGGGCTTGGTATGTGAGGGGCTGGGTATATCAGAAGATGGGTATATCATCCTTTACTCTCAATGATTCATACACGTAGTGATAGATGTTAGTCTGTAGTCTAACGTAGTTGTAGATAGTTCTCAGCAGGCAGTCTCTTCGTTGACTTCTAAGTTGTCTGCTGTATGTCTTTCCCATGCAATCCCATTTACTTCCATACACTCCCACGTACTTCCATGCACTCCCACGTACTTCCATGCACTCCCACGTACTTCCATGCACTCCCACGTACTTCCATGCACTCCCACGTACTTCCATGCACTCCCACGTACTTCCATGCACTCCCATGTCTTCCCATGCACTGTCATTTACTTCCATTTCGCCTTTCATCTTCTTTCACTCAGCCTACGCAAAGTTGGGCTACTCCGCAGCGATACTACAAAAGTGTAATGGCAATATTCATGCCTCGCCTCAAGGCAAGGTGTTTATTATTGCATTCGCTTTAACGGTGCATTTGCTGGTCTTTCTGTGAAAGCGTGTATTAAATTTGCAGGAAGTTAAAGTTGCCCTGTTGAAGCTTGTTAAATAAGCCACGTTTAGCTGGTAGAGGTGTTCTGATGTGTGTGTGTGTGTGTGTGTGTGTGTGTGTGTGTATACTCACCTAATTGTACTCGCCTAATTGTGGTTGCAGGGGTCGAGACTCGGCTCCTGGCCCTGCCTCTTCACTGAGTGCTACTAGGTCCTCTCTCTGCCTGCTCCATGAGCTTTATCATACTTCATCTTAAAGCTATGTATGGTTCCTGGCTCCACTACCTGACTTGCTAAGCTATTCCACTTCCTGACTATTCTGTGACTGTGTGTGTGTGTGTGTGTGTGTGTGTGTGTGTGTGTGTGTGTGTGTGTGTGTGTGTGTGTGTGTGTGTGTGTGTGTGTGTGTGTGTGTGTGTGTGTGTGTGTGTGTGTGTGTGTGTGTGTTTATGTGTTTATACACAGGAAAAAAATTGAACCTGAGCTTCCAAAAGACGAGAATAAATTTCAAATCTAGTTAGGTTAGGTTAGGTTAGGCTAGGCATCTATTAAACTCCGATCGAGGACTAATTTCAACTAACCTTGTTATACACACATTAAACGTATTAAAAAACGTAACACAACAAACCCAATCGTCACGTTTTGAGTTCGTGGGTGTTTTTTTTCATAAAGAGAAGCTGCTGGCGGGTGACAAATGTTGGCATGAATGTATTATCGGAAGCAAGTTAAGGAAACACATCACTGCGCCTCCCTCGTCTCCCCTGATATAATATAAATATTTTGCAAATCTGACAGCAGTGGCGCTGTATGCGGCGCAGAGGCGCATAGTTGAGAAATCTGTGGCATCAAATCTGATTTACCTCGTGCAAATGCCGGAGAAGTATTATTTTTATTGATATTATTAAGCTAGTGGAGTTAAAGCATAGCCTATGATGGATGACGGGCAGTCAGCTTCGAGCCAGTGAATGAGAAAAGAGTTCCAATTCCCGGGATCAAGAGTCCGTCACCAGCATCAAGGAAGTTATGTTGAGAGCCCCAAGAGATATCGATTTTATGGAAATTCAACCATAAACCACTATCTAAAAACACGTTCTTCCAGCATACGCCGCAGATGTACCGAGGGGAAATATAGCATACATCTGTATATACAATTCTACGTCTTAAAAAATAACGTAGATACTGCAGTAGTTTGATGATATATAAATACAATTTAAATAATGGAATGACCTGAATGATAACGTAATTGAGGCAATTTTAATACACAATTTAAAGATTGGTATGGTACATGATAGGTCCCACGAGGCTAGAAGGGAACAAATATACACACGTACACACCCACCCACCCACATGCAACTAGGTTGGCAAGGTTGCTGTGAGACAAAATAGTGTAGTTCGGTGTTTACAGGTACTGTAGTTGAATGGCTTGCTAATGTGTTTACTGCCATGGTTAACTGTTAACCAATTATCTCTGAATGTAACAGGCGCCTGCACTGAAGGTTAGATTGTTCTCTGACATTTTAACTGTGAATAATCCAGGTTCACACTGCTGGTGTGTGGGAGTGTACGGGAGAGAGAGAGAGAGAGAGAGAGAGAGAGAGAGAGAGAGAGAGAGAGAGAGAGAGAGAGAGAGAGAGAGAGAGAGAGAGAGAGAGAGAGAGAGAGAGAGAGAGAGAGAGAGAGAGAGAGAGAGAGAGAGAGAGAGAGAGAGAGAGAGAGAGAGAGAGAGAGAGAGAGAGAGAGAGAGAGAGAGAGAGAGAGAGAGAGAGAGAGAGAGAGAGAGAGAGAGAGAGAGAGAGAGAGAGAGTGAGAGAGTGAGAGAGAGAGAGAGAGAGAGAGAGAGAGAGAGAGAGAGAGAGAGAGAGAGAGAGAGAGAGAGAGAGAGAGAGAGAGAGAGAGAGAGAGAGAGAGAAAGAGAGAGAGAGAGAGAGAGAGAGAGAGAGAGAGAGAGAGAGAGAGAGAGAGAGAGAGAGAGAGAGAGAAAGAGAGAGAGAGAAAGAGAGAGAGAGAGAAAGAGAAAGAGAGATAGATAGATCTGTCATTTCAGCAGAGCCTTCAACATAGGAGGGATGTGGGTGGCCTTACTGTTATGTACAAGGCCAATATTGTCAAAATACCACACTTGGATCCACTTCGAGGACAGCGTGAAACAAGCTTTTATGCCACAAGACGGGCAGAAAGCAGCAACTTCACTCTGGCTGTACCCTTCTCCAGAACATCACTCCATCTGAGATCATACATACCCAGGATGACTCGAGTATGGAACACATTCGTACAGCATAATGATGTCAACGAGATAACGTCAGTTGATCAAATGAAAATGCTGGCCCACAGATGGCTCCAACTTCATCCTGTTCCCTACTTGTATGTCTCATAACAATAAAAATGCTTTCAAATGAGCTGATGTAGGTAACAGCTCTTGCTTGCCAATAAAGTTAGGAATCCTTAACCTGTAAATAGCTTGTCAATAAAGCTAGGGATCCTTAACCTTGTCAAACCCGGTTAAAGAGAGAGAGAAAGAGAGAGAGAGAGAGAGA
Source organism: Cherax quadricarinatus (assembly GCF_038502225.1). Taxonomy (NCBI): domain Eukaryota; kingdom Metazoa; phylum Arthropoda; class Malacostraca; order Decapoda; family Parastacidae; genus Cherax; species Cherax quadricarinatus. Next base: position 15,568,283 of record NC_091346.1, read on the forward strand.
GAGAGAGAGAGAGAGAGAGAGAGAGAGAGAGAGAGAGAGAGAGAGAGAGAGAGAGAGAGAGAGAGAGAGAGAGAGAGAGAGAGAGAGAGAGAGAGAGAGAGAGAGAGAGAGAGAGTGTGAGAGAGAGAGAGAGAGAGAGAGAGAGAGAGAGAGAGAGAGAGAGAGAGAGATCGCATTTCTAATTAAACAGACATCTGAGGAAGTTAAAACTTTTATTATTACTACAAGAATAATACAGTAGTTTGAGAGACGTACTTCCGCTCTTTATCCCACATCATTCTTCCCACTTCTCATCCATCACTCTGTCTCTCTCCCTCGTTTCGCATTCTGTCATCCATTTTCTTACCTTCTGTCTCCTTTCATCAACTTTTCCTTCCTTATTTCATCCTCTCTCCCTCACTCCATTTTCCGAACTCCTCCTTCCTTCTCCCGTGTCTTCTTTCCTTTACTTTGTATCTCCATTATTATGTATCTTATGATCATCCTGTGAGTGGCAGCGAAATGGTTCTAGTTGGACCGAAACGTCGTGGTGAGCTCTTCTGTCCTATGTGCGGATTATTTGTATAAATAGCAGGACTGTAGTGGTTACAATAGGTCTCTTTCAGACCCACTGGGCATATTTGTCTCTCTAAAAAGGTATTTCTCATTTCATCCAATATGGACACTATAGAGATAATCCACGTATATTATAACCACTAAAACATTACTGTACTGGAGTCTCAACGTTTTCAAGGCTAGAAACTATTTATAAGGTAGAAACCCAGGTTTTATGTCTCCATCCTAACCCATTTTTTTTGTCTCCTTCCCATCCCAGGTTTTTTTTTTTCTCCTTCCCAACCCAGTATTTTGTCTCCTTCCCAATCCAGGTTTTTTGTTTCCATCCCAACCCAAGTTTCTTTTTTTTGTCTCCTTCCCAACCTAGGTTTTTTTTTGTCTCCATTCCACTCCGTTCCCTCTGTATCTATCCGTCTGTCTCTTCCCTATCTCATTCCCCTGCATCTATTTCCTCTCATTTTTGCTTCCTTCTGCCCCCACCTCTCTTCCCTTCCTCCTGCTTCTATCTCACTCCCTCTTCCCTCTATCTCTTCCACTATCTCTACTTTTTTATTCCCCTGACTCTGTTTTCCGCACACTTTCCTTCCCTTTGTAACACCCCTCCCTCTCTTCCTCCCTTCCTCTTGTCCCTATCCCATTCCCCTTCCTCCCTCATTCCCCTTGCATTATTCTGGCGTCAGTGTGTCCCACATTCTGCCAGTTTCACGATATGTTGACACGTCCACATACACAACAATGAATGATACATTTATTCACACATACTTTAAATCTGACAAAATAAATATTCGATTTTTGTTGTGATTTACATACGTTTAAAGACTGTGAAATTAGTGCTGGAAGAACGTAAGACTGTGATAGGTACACTGATCTATAATATTCACGTAATCCTCTCAATACTAAGAATGTCATAACTGTTGTTTCAATAAATATAGATTAGCTTTTAACAGTCGAAATGGTAAATCTCACGTGAACGGAAAATAAAATACAGAATGGCTGTCATTATTATTATATCAAAAACACAGCGCCAGAACCTTTGACCAAAGACGAACAGCACAGAGTTTAGTAATTCGGTGCTATATTTTCCATTTATGTGAGATTCACTTTTTAATAGATCACTGTTTATAACACACACACACACACACAGACACACACACACACACACACACACACACACACACACACACACACACACTGGTGAAATTCTGTAGACTTGAATGTAAAGTTGCAATGCTGACAGATAAGGTTATTAAGCCTCTACTGGGGACAAAGTCTCACTCTGTGAGAGAAACGTTACCACAGCAGAAGCCTTTTATACAAAATATCATTTCCTCACAATGCTTGTTATTAAGATAGAATTACTCTTTCAAGTGTATTTATAAATACTCTATGTATATGTTTTATCTGTGATTAACAATATATTTGTGATTAAATTTTTCTCGTTGTGGGTAAACGTCAATCTTCCTGGTGTTCTATTCTCTTCTTTATTATATCTGAACTTTTCCTTTTCCTGTTAAACGATCCATAACAGTCTACAAAAAAAACAGTCTACAAACACCCATGTACCTATTTACTTATAGATGATCAGGGGCAGCAGGTGTAATGAGACTTGCCCATGCGTCTTGCCTTGTTCATAGTGAGTACAACAACATTGTGCTAAGGCCCAGGTACCTATTTACTACTAGGGAAAGAAAGGCGGCAGGTGTGAAGGAGGCTTGCCCATACCTATCACTAACTCAGGTATCCAGCTTCCTCAGGTAAGGTTTCCACACTGCCACGTATATTACCTTACATTTCATCCCTACCACCAAATCCCATAAGCTTTCCTACCTCGGCGTATATTTTGGACATGAAGAATTATGGAGGGAACAGACAGAGGTTGAAAGCAGAGGTATGTGGAAAGATGAAGAGGAGAATAAGAAAGATGAGGAACAAGAAGGAGAGAAAGCGAAGAAGAAAGATAAAAATGAGGAACCAGAGGAAATAGAAGAATAAAAAGTATGAGGAACTAGGAGGAGGCGGAGGAGAATTATGACAGATGAGAAACAAGAAGGGGAAGAAGACTGAGAAACAAGATAAAGGAGGAGGAGGAGGAGAATAAGAAAGATGAGCAACAACAAGAAAGAGGGCGAAGATCCACCGATAAAGTACCTGTGTTCCCCAGGGGCTCACTTCTCTCCCTTCTCCAGGAATCAATATGGAGGTGTGGTTAACTTGTGCAGGTCACGCTATCACATACCTCACGCCTCCTGGTAATCCCTTACCCTCCATCCGGCTGACAACGAGAGGCTGGGGACTCTAAAAACACCAATTTTACACTGGTAGGAGCCTACAGGCCTCCATTTCCATTTCTGACTCCATTCACAGCCTTTTCGGATTATTTACATACCAAAAAGGAACACGACAGATCTTATGGTCATATTTTTTAACAGTTAAGGGAGAGGATAAACGAGCTGGCAGAAGGCATCGGTGGTATGACCAAAAGCTCCACTAGTGGGTCATCATAAGGCTGAGACTGGTATCAGGAAGCATTAGTGGTGTTTCCTGACGAAATATACCTATGGGAAGAAATGGTTTAGAGATGAATTGTTGATGAAGTAAAAAAACGCTGGTTTCAGAAGAGGCTTTTGCCAGAACAATGATTCTGTCTGTGTACAGCTGCATCAAGTGAGAAATGGATAAACTATCCACAGCAGGAGCACGTAGGAAGGATCTCGGTAACCCCACCACTCACACATACACACAGGACATCAGGTATCCTGGCGCTGGAGCACAGTAGGAAGCAATTAGGTGTCTCCACTACTGTGGAAAATTGCAATTATCTGAATGTAACTAATTATGTACATAACAGTAAATGATAACAAAGATAATTATTATTTATCAATGTTACATAGACAAGTAGGAATTTGGGACACCTAGGTCGCAAAAAATGTCCCCCTTCGATACCTACCACTGTCATAACCACAAGTTGCTCTGGACCTATTAATTAAATGAAATATACATACACCAGGAATACTGGTAAATATATAAATTTGTGGACTGTATATTAAAAATAATAAATGGTTATATATATACACAATTACATAACAGAAAAAAATATATCTTTATATCACTCACCAATTTGACTGGAGATTAATGTGTATCATACTCAGAAAACCTCACTCTAACTAAATCTATGAAAATAATGCTGGCCAGAATTACACACAAATCTAGAGAGCTTATCTGAGGTTCCTGGAGCTGTCTTGTCCAGTCGTCTGATATCTCAACTTATGCAGGAATGCACATCCACCAATTTCGCCTCCTATTTGAGAGGTGTCAACACAATTTTAACCTGTAGAGCACGAAAAATTCTTCCCATTACACCAACGTTTGTACAAAATTCAAAACCAAGATGGCGAGTGACCCCCCTTCCCTCAGCCGCAGGTTTCCCATTTTCGATAACATACTTCTTTTAAAGATACAATATAGGGCATCTATTTACCTATAAATTACCGTATTTCCGGAAAATATATACAGTATTTTTCACAACTACTATGCTCTCATTCAATTCAGCAAAGAACACGGAAGGACGAGATGATTCAGGGAACCATAAATAAACAGACAGAAAGAGGTACAGACCTAATTTTTAGAAAACTTTTGTCACGGAATCATCGCTCACACATCCATCTGCTGTCAAAACCATTTCAACATTTTTCCGATATTCTTTTTATTCATTTCTTTCATCCAATTAATTTTTTTTTAAGAAAACTGAGCAAAAAAAAAAAAAAACACGACCTTTTAGATAGCATCGCAGGCTTCACCAGACACAAACACAACGTTAAAAGTAAACCTATTGGAGAAAAAACACATGATGGAGTCTGTCTAGTCTCTGGGAATCAACGTGTTAGAGAGTTGGTTTACCACTGAGGACAGTAGCACTGCACCACTGGTGACCGGATGGGCTTTGTAGCTCTTTGAAACAGCAACAACAGACAGTTAAGAACAAAAGGACTAAATATAGCAACGGTGGTAGAAGCAACAGGAACAGTTTGTAACAGGAGTGGAAAATTATTATCTGTGTGAATGATGTACGTGTTTAATGATACTGATATTACTACTGCTACTACTATTACTACTACTACTACTACTACTATTACTGCTACTACTATTTCTGCTACTACTATTACTACTACTGCTACTATACTACTATTACAATTACTGCTACTACTACTATTACTGATACTATTACTACTAATATTACTAATGCGGGTACTACTACTACTGCTATTACTATATTACTATTATTATTACTACAACTATTGCTATTACTTCTACTACTGTTGTTACTACTACTGCTATTACTACTAATACTATTACCACTACAGCTACTACTACTACTATACTAATACATCAACTAATTGTAACAAAAACACAAATTCATTCTTCACAACATTCCACTTCGATTCTTTCCGAATAAGAAAAAATAAAAGACGAAAACAAGATACATATTAATAGCGACTGCGTGAGAAAAAAGAATTAAAAGATAATATACACTAACAATACTTTAATTTAACTCCTTCTTAGTTCTTTCTCTCCAAATATTCTATCGGAATTCTTGCAAATGCTCTCTTGCAAATGCTCTCTGGCAAATGCTCTCTGGCAAATGCTCTCTGGCAAATGCTCTCTGGCAAATGCTCTCTGGCAAATGCTCTCTGGCAAATGCTCCCTGGCAAATGCTCTCTTGCAAATGCTCTCTGGCAAATGCTCTCTGGCAAATGCTCTCTGGCAAATGCTCTCTGGCAAATGCTCTCTGGCAAATGCTCTCTGGCAAATGCTCCCTGGCAAATGCTCCCTGGTAAATGCTCTCTGGCAAATGCTCTCTGGCAAATGCTCTCTGGCAAATGCTCTCTGGCAAATGCTCTCTGGCAAATGCTCTCTGGCAAATGCTCTCTGGCAAATGCTCTCTGGCAAATGCTCTCTGGTAAATGCTCTCTGGCAAATGCTCTCTGGCAAATGCTCTCTGGCAAATGCTCTCTGGCAAATGCTCTCTGGCACATGCTCTGTGGCAAATGCTCTCTGGCACATGCTCTGTGGCAAATGCTCTCTGGCAAATGCTCCCTGGCAAATGCTCCCTGGCAAATGCTCTCTGGCAAATGCTCTCTGGCAAATGCTCTCTGGCAAATGCTCCCTGGCAAATGCTCTCTGGCAAATGCTCTCTGGCAAATGCTCCCTGGCAAATGCTCTCTGGCACATGCTCTGTGGCAAATGCTCCCTGGAAAATGCTCTCTGGCAAATGCTCCCTGGCAAATGCTCTCTGGCAAATGCTCCCTGGCAAATGCTCTCTGGCACATGCTCTCTGGCAAATGCTCTGTGGCAAATGCTCTGTGGCAAATGCTCCCTGGCAAATGCTCCCTGGCAAATGCTCTCTGGCAAATGCTCTCTGGTACATGCTCCCTGGCAAAATGCTCCCTGGCAAATGCTCTATGGCAAATGCTCCCTGGCAAATGCTCCCTGGCAAATGCTCCCTGGCAAATGCTCTCTGGCAAATGCTCTCTGGTACATGCTCCCTGGCAAAATGCTCCCTGGCAAATGCTCTCTGGCAAATGCTCCCTGGCAAATGCTCTCTGGCAAATGCTCCCTCTCTATATTCCTCGCTCGTCCCATTCAATAACATTGACAGAGACATTTCTCAGTAAGGGGGTGGGGGTGGGGGTGGGGGTGGGGGTCGGGGGGAGAGCTGAGGTGCGGCTTATACATAAAACAACACCGTGACAGTATTAAACGGGCAAAAATAATAAAAAGAAAGCAATCATTCGAAACACTGGAGAGAATTTTCCTCAGTACTGTTTGTTTTTGTTTTACGTGGACGAAATACTTCGATGTCTGGGTAAAAATGATTATTTTTGCAACTCGTCTCTCTCTCTCTCTCTCTCTCTCTCTCTCTCTCTCTCTCTCTCTCTCCCTCTCTCTCTCTCTCTCTCTCTCTCTCTCTCTCTCTCTCTCTCTCCCTTTCTCTCTCTCTCTCTCTCTCTCTCTCTCTCGCTCTCTCTCTCTCTGTATATATATATATATATATATATATATATATATATATATATATATATATATATATATATATATATATATATATATATATATATGTAATTAGGTCCCTAATACGGAGTTCTGAACACATCAACCTCCATGGCACTACACACACACACACACACACACACACACACACACACACACACACACACACACACACACACATACACACACACACACATACACACACACACACACACACACACACACACACACACACACACTCTCTCGGGGCCAGGAGCTGAGTCTCGACCCCTGCAACCACAATTAGGTAAGTACACACACACACACTCAGGGTGGGCTCTGAGAAGCTGTGTTGGGAAAGTGGCAGCAGACACGGCTCTTTTAGTGGCTTTAAAAAGAGCTCACATTCAGCGTTGATGACACTGCTGATGGTTTTAGTATAAACGGTATTTAGAGTTTCAGAACTGCATGAGGAGGAGATGGTGCGAGGAGCTCTATCTCGTGGTCCATGTGAGAAAGTGACTGTGTGTGTGTGCTCACCTATTTGCTCACCTATTTGTGGTTGCAGGGGTCGAGTCCTAGCTCCTGGCCCCGCCTCTTCACCGGTTGCTACTAGACCCTCTCTCTTCCCGCTCCATGAGCTTTATCAAACCTCGTCTTAAAACTGTGTATGGTTCCTGCCTCCACTACGTCATTTTCTAGGCTATTCCACTGCCTTACAACTCTATGACTGAAGAAATACTTCCTACTATCTCTCTGACTCATTTGTGTCTTCAACTTCCAATTGTGGCCTCTTGTTTCTGTGTCCCCTCCCTGGAACATCCTGTCCTTGTCCACCTTGTCTATTCCACGCAGTATTTTATATGTCGTTATCATGTCTCCCCTGACCCTCCTGTCCTCCAGTGTCGTCAGGCTGATTTCCCTTAATCTTTCTTCATAGGACATTCCCCTTAGCTCTGGAACTAACCTTGTTGCAAACCTTTGTACTTTCTCTAGTTTCTTGACGTGCTTTATCAAGTGCGGGTTCCAAACAGGTGCTGCATACTCCAGTATGGGCCTGACATACACGGTGTACAGTGTCTTGAATGATTCCTTACTAAGGTGTCGGAATGCTGTTCTCAGGTTTGCCAGGCGCCCATATGCTGCAGCAGTTATCTGATTGATGTGTGCTTCCGGAGACATGCTCGGTGTTATACTCACCCCAAGATCTTTCTCCTTGAGTGAGGTTTGCAGTCTTTGGCCACCTAGCCTATACTCTGTCTGTGGTCTTCTGTGCCCTTCCCCTATCTTCATGACTTTGCATTTGGCAGGATTAAATTCGAGAAGCCATTTGCTGGACCAGGTGTCCAGTCTGTCCAGGTCTCTTTGAAGTCCTTCCTGGTCCTCATCAGATTTAATTCTCCTCATTAACTTCACATCATCTGCAAACAGGGACACTTCTGAGTCTAACCCTTCCGTCATGTCGTTCACATATACCAAAAATAGCACTGGTCCTAGGACCGACCCTGTGGGAAACCGCTCGTCACAGGTGCCCACTGTGATACATCATTACGTACCTTGACTCGTTGTTGCCTCCCTGTCAGGTATTCTCTGATCCATTGCAGTGCCCTTCCTGTTATATGCGCCTGATGCTCTAGCTTCTGCACTAATCTCTTGTGAGGAACTGTGTCAAAGGCCTTCTTGCAGTCCAAGAAGATGCAATCAACCCACCCCTCTCTCTCTTGTCTTACTTCTGTTATTTTATCATAAAACTCCAGAAGGTTTGTGACACAGGATTTGCCTTCCGTGAATCCGTGCTGGTTGGCATTTATACTCCTGTTCCGTTCCAGGTGCTCCACCACTCTCCTCCTGATAATCTTCTCCATAATTTTGCATACTATACACGTCAATGACACAGGTCTATAGTTTAGTGCCTCTTTTCTGTCTCCTTTTTTTGAAAATGGGAACTACATTTGCTGTCTTCCATACCTCAGGTAGTTGCCCAGTTTCCAGGGATGTGTTGAAGATTGTGGTAAGTGGTACGCACAACATATCTGCTCCCTCTCTAAGGACCCATGGAGAGATGTTGTCCGGTCCCATTGCCTTTGAGGTATCGATGTCCCTTAGCAGTTTCTTCACCTCCTCCTCATCTGTATGTATGTCGTCCAACACTTGTTGGTGTATTCCTTGTTGGTGTCCCCATCTGGTCTGTCCCCCAGAGTCCTTCCTGTCTCTACTGTAAATACTTCCTTAAATCTCGTGTTGAGCTCCTCACATACCTCTTGATCGTTTCTTGTGAGTTCCCCACCTTCTTTCCTCAGCCTTATCACCTGGTCCTGACTGTTGTCTTCTTCCTAATGTGGCTATACAGCAGTTTCGGGTCAGATTTGACTTTCGATGCTATGTCGTTTTCATACTGTCTCTGGGCCTCCCTCCTTATCTCGCATACTCGTTTCTGGCTCTTCTACTAATCTCCTTGTTTTCCTGGGTCCTATGCCTCCTGTACCTTTTCCATTCTCTGTTGCACTTAGCTTTGCCTCCCTACACCTTCAGGTAAACCAAGGACTCGTCTTGGTCTTCCTATTATTTCTGTTTC
>NC_091346.1:15584939-15589939 GCF_038502225.1 Cherax quadricarinatus
TGTTCCTCCCTTAAGTCAATGTGACCTGACCTGACTAGGTTGGGTGCATTGGCTTAAGCCGGTAGGAGACTTGGACCTGCCTCGCATGGGCCAGTAGGCCTTCTGCAGTGTTCCTTCGTTCTTATGTTCTTATGTATATATGAGTGTGTGTGTGTGTGTGTGTGTATGTGTGTATGTGTGTACTCACCTAATTGTATTCACCTAATTGTGGTTGCAGGGGTCGAGACTCAGCTCCTGGCCCCGCCTCTTCACTGATCGCTACTGGGTCCTCTCTCTCTCTGCTTCCTGAGCTTTGTCATACCTCTTCTTAAAACTATGCATGGTTCCTGCCTCCACTACTTCACTTGCTAGGCTATTCCACTTGCTGACAACTCTATGACTGAAGAAATACTTCCTAACGTCCCTGTGACTCGTCTGAGTCTTCAGCTTCCAGTTGTGACCCCTTGTCCCTGTGTCCCCTCTCTGGAACATCCTATCTCTGTCCACCGTGTCTATTCCCCGCAGTATCTTGTATGTCGTTATCATGTCTCCCCTGACCCTTCTGTCCTCCAGTGTCGTCAGTCCGATTTCCCTTAACCTTTCCTCGTACGACATTCCCTTGAGCTCTGGGACTAGCCTTGTTGCAAACCTTTGTACTTTCTCTAACTTCTTGACGTGCTTGACCAGGTGTGGGTTCCAGACTGGTGCTGCATACTCCAGTATGGGCCTAACATACACAGTGTACAGTGTCTTGAACGATTCCTTATTAAGGTATCGGAACGCTATTCTCAGGTTTGCCAGGCGCCCGTATGCTGCAGCGGTTATTTGGTTGATGTGTGCCTCCGGTGATGTGCTCGGTGTTATGGTCACCCCAAGGTCTTTCTCCCTGAGTGAGGTCTGTAGTCTTTGTCCACCTAGCCTATACTCTGTCTGCGGTCTTCTTTGCCCCTCCCCAATCTTCATGACTTTGCATTTGGCTGGATTGAATTCGAGAAGCCAGTTACTGGACCACATGTCCAGCCTGTCCAGGTCTCTTTGCAGTCCTGCCTCATCCTCGTCCGATTTAATTCTTCTCATCAACTTCACGTCATCTGCGAACAGGGACACTTCAGAGTCTATTCCTTCCATCATGTCGTTCACATATATCAAAAATAGCACTGGTCCTAGAACTGACCCCTGTGGGACCCCGCTCGTAACAGGCGCCCACTGTGATACCTTTTCACGTACCATGACTCGTTGCTGCCTCCCTGTCAGGTATTCCCTTATCCATTGCAGTGCCCTCCCTTTTACATGCGCCTGATCCCCCAGCTTCTGCACTAATCTCTTGTGGGGAACTGTGTCAAAGGCCTTCCTGCAGTCTAGGAAAACGCAATCTACCCACCCCTCTCTCTCGTGTCTTACTTCTGTTACCTTGTCATAAAACTCCAGGAGGTTTGTGATACAAGATTTGCCTTCCATGAACCCATGCTGGTATTCATTTATAATCTTGTTCCTTTCCAGGTGTTCGACCACTCTCCTCTTGATAATCTTCTCCATGACTTTGCACACAATACATGTCAGAGACACAGGTCTGTAGTTTAGTGCCTCGTTTCTGTTTCCTTTCTTAAATATGGGGACTACATTAGCTGTCTTCCATTTCTCAGGTAGTTGCCCAGTTTCAAGGGATGTGTTGAAGATTGTGGTTAGAGGCACGCACAACATCTCTGCTCCTTCTCTAAGGACCCATGGGGAGATGTTGTCCGGTCCCATCGCCTTTGAGGTGTCAAGGTCACTTAAGAGCTTCTTCACCTCCTCCTCAGTTGTTCGTATGTCATCCAACACTTGTTGGTATATTCCCTCTTGATGTTCCCTTCTGTGCTGTCTTCCCACAGCCCTTCCTGTCTCTACTGTAAAAACTTCCTTAAATCTCCTGTTCAGCTCCTCACATACCTCCTGATCGTGTGTGTGTGTGTGCGTGTGTGTGTGTGTGTGTGTGTGTGTGTGTGTGTGTGTGTGTATGTGTGTGTTGTGTGCGTGTTTACTCACCTATTTGTGGTTTCAGGGGTCGATTCACAGCTCCTGGACCTTTTTTTGTTGCTAGTCACCGGCAGGTCCACTTTCTCTCTGCTCCACTAGCTTGATCGAACCCCTGTACTCACCTAGTTGTACTCACCTAGTTGTACTTACCTAGTTGAGGTTGCAGTGGTCGAGTCCTAGCTCCTGGCCCCGCCTCTTCACTGGTCGCTACTAGGTCACTCTCCCTGAACCGTGAGCCTTATCATACCTCTGCTTAAAGCTATGTATGGATCCTGTGTGTGTGTGTGTGTGTGTGTTTGGGTTTCGTTACTTCTTGTAAACGCATTATTTGCTTTGCAGTTTATGTCTAGTCTGAGACCGGGGCCGTGGGGACGAAGATTCCTGGAACCAAACACAGATATGGAGCAACGAGCACTTTACCGTTGACGCGTTAGTGTAAGACTGATGCTGACGATACAGGTCATGCAATGTGTGTGGGTGTGAGCACACAGACAGAATTGTCTACGACTGGTATATTACAGGCCTCGTAGTGTTTCTGAACACAGACAGAACCGTCTAACACTGGAGGCAGTGTCACAGGTCACGTAGTGTTTATGAACACAGACAAAACTGTCTAACACTGGAGGCAGTGTTACAGGCCTCGTAGTGTTTATGAACACAGATAGAAGCGTCTAACACTGGAGGCTGCGTTACAGGCCTCGTCGTGTTTATGAACACAGAACTGTCTAACACTGGAGGCAGCGTTACAGGCCTCGTAGTGTTTATGAACACAGAACTGTCTAACACTGGAGGCAGTGTTACAGGCCACGTAGTGTTTATGAACACAGACAGAGCTGTCTAACACTGGAGGCAGTGTTACAGACCTCGTAGTGTTTATGAACACATACAGAACTGTCTAACACTGGAGGCAGTGTTACAGGTCACGTAGTGTTTATGAACACAGGACCGTCTAACACTGGAGGCAGTGTCACAGGCCACGTAGTGTTTATGAACACAGACAAAACTGTCTAACACTGGAGGCAGTGTTACAGGCCTCGTAGTGTTTATGAACACAGACAGAACTGTCTAACACTGGAGGCAGTGTTACAGGCCACAGTGTTTATGAACACAGACAAAACTGTCTAACACTGGAGGCAGTGTTACAGGCCTCGTAGTGTTTATGAACACAGATAGAAGCGTCTAACACTGGAGGCTGCGTTACAGGCCTCGTCGTGTTTATGAACACAGAACTGTCTAACACTGGAGGCAGCGTTACAGGCCTCGTAGTGTTTATGAACACAGAACTGTCTAACACTGGAGGCAGTGTTACAGGCCACGTAGTGTTTATGAACACAGACAGAGCTGTCTAACACTGGAGGCAGTGTTACAGACCTCGTAGTGTTTATGAACACATACAGAACTGTCTAACACTGGAGGCAGTGTTACAGGTCACGTAGTGTTTATGAACACAGGACCGTCTAACACTGGAGGCAGTGTTACAGGCCTCGTCGTGTTTATGAACACAGACAGAACCGTCTAACACTGGAGGCAGTGTTACAGGCCTCGTAGCGTGTGGATGAACACTAAGATAAAATTATCACTGGTTTAGAAGACAGGTATAAAAACAAGTAATGCAGGATAAACTTTTTTAGACGATGTCTGAAGATTAAGCTTAAACAAGACTTAATGAAACTCAGGTCTCAGAGAAGTATCTTACTTGTTATTACCTTCTTTTACTACTACATTGTATATCATCCCAGTCAGTATTTTTCAGTAACCTTATACGATTAATACATTTTTCTGCTGTTGTCACGCCTATGTTATGAAGAACCAATGACATGTATAGAAAAAAAAGATAGGCTCGTGGGAACTGGGCTGTTTTCAAATTCTATGAGTTAGTTACGTTGCTGTATGGAAGATTAGTTAAGTTTACGTGTCAGATTTCACTACACAGAAGGGGTTTCCCAAGAGGGAGTAATATTATATACATCAGTGACATTGTGGAAGGGAAAGGAACCTGTTTCCCTGTCGTATTCCATCACAGTGTAGAATTCACAGAAAATTAAATATTGTTACACTGTGGTAACTAAGGCTGACTGTTTTCCCTGGCATATTCCATCACACAGGATGGTTCTCCTCTCGAGGTAATGAAATCTATCAGCCTGAGTTGGGAGACTTCATTAGGGATGTGAAGACATCGTCGAGCATGGCAGGACACGTTCGTGAGGCAACGAAACCCATGTCTAAGATGCCAAGGCAGGGGTAAGAAGATTCATGACCCACCCAGTAACCGAGGCGGTGTTGACGCCCTCGTGAGGAAGTTATAAGCAGCTTACGTCAGCTTAACCCAAGTGGATTAAGGGTCGGTGGTGTGTGTATGTGTGTGGCTCACCGCAGCTACACGCTAAAGTAGCCAACGTGAAGCTCACGTGAGATTTAGAGCTGAGGCAACAGAGATGAGCTTATTTGGGTGTAGTTAGGATATTATTATAATTAGGGGGCTCTGGTGGCCTGGTGGTTAACGCTCTCGCTTCACACGGTGAGGGCCTGGGTTCGATTCCCAGCCAGAGTAGAAACATTGGACGTGTTTCTTTCCACCTGTTGTCTATGTTCCCCATCAGTAAAATGGGTACCTGGGTGTTAGTCGACTGGTGTGGGTCGCATCCTGGGACACTGACCTAAGGAGGCCTGGTCACAGACCGGGCCGCGGGGGCGTTGACCCCCGGAACTCTCTCCAGATAAACTCCAGAAACTCCAGAGGGAAGCGCTAATCTCGTAGGGAGGTCGTACACCTTCTGGGGAGTGGGAAATAATCAGATATGGTCCAAAGAAAAGAAGGGTAGCTTTAATTCCTCGGATAAAAAGCCCTTCACCACTATCGAACCACCTTGAAGGGGACTGATTCTGAAGGAATCAGTCCCCTTCGTATTCTCGAGGAACAATTCATGATAAAATCCAAACTATAATGTATTCCCAACGAGTCGTGGTGTTGCGCAGGCAATCATGCTGAAGACTGAATGTTTTTC
>NC_091346.1:15594939-15642439 GCF_038502225.1 Cherax quadricarinatus
GCGACCTACCCTAAACCCATGTTGCCCTGGATTGTGCAGATTTTGGGAATCCAGGTGATTTGCAATCCTGCTTCTTAACACTCTTTCGAAAATTTTTATGATGTGGGATGTCAGAGCTATTGGTCTATAGTTCTTAGCTAATGCTTTGCTGCCACCTTTATGGAGTGGGGCTATATCCGTTGTTTTAAGTGACTGTGGAATTTCACCCATGTCCAAGCTCCTCCTCCATAGTGTACTTAGGGCACGCGAGAGGGGTTTCTTGCAGTTCTTAATGAATACATAGTTCCACGAGTCTGGGCCCGGGGCTGAGTGCATGGGCATGTTGTCAATGTCTTTTTCGAAATCTATCGGAGTTAGGGCGATGTCGGAAATCTGGCATACATTTATGGAGTTTTGAGGCTCATTCATGAAGAAATCATTTGGATCGTCGATCCTCAGACTGATTAGTGGTTCACTAAACACAGAGTCGTACTGGGATTTCAATATTTCACTCATTTCCTTGTCATCTGTGTAAGTCCCATCCTGTCTGAGTAAGGGCCCGATACTAGATGTGGTATTTGCCTTGTTTTTGGCATATGAAAAGAAATATTTTGAAGGTTTTATATATACATGTATATAAGGTTTTATCTTAGGATAACTGTAAACATCGCCAGTACGTTACTGCTCTATTCATTATGATCGTTACTTAGAGGGAACCAAATATGTTTCCCTGTTATATTTCATTACACAGGACGGGGGTTAGAACAAGAAAATAATAGTGGAGGAACACTATAGCAGGCCTACTGGTCCATACTAGGCAAGACCAGGAAGGGGTTCATACCCGGAGTATGAACATTTCAGGGGTCAACACCCCCGCGGCCCGGTTCATGACCAGGCCTCGCGGTGGGTCAGGGCCTGATCAACCAGGCTGTTACTGCTGGCCGCATGCAAACCGATGTGGAAAAGGAATAAGCAGCTTGTTTGGGTACAAGGTAAAGTTTACTGCGAGAAGATTGTGGAGGGTGACTGGCTTCTAAGTTTGATTCATGGACTACACGAGGGTCAACAAGACTTCAAGTCACGGATACTTAAATTTTCGAAATAGGGGAAAAGTAAACTTTCCGAGTCTATTCACTAAGTGTTACTGTATCTCTTTCAGTGTACAAACGTGTGCAGGGATAAAATGGTGGGATGTTTGAGGATAGGGAGCTGATGGATGGGTTGGCTGGGGTGTTGCGAGTGAGAACGGGTGGTGGTGATTGGCTTGAGAATGGGGTAGTGGTGATTGGCTTGAGAATGGGGTGGTGGTGATTGGCTTGAGAATGGGGTGGTGGTGATTGGCTTGAGAATGGGGTAGTGGTGATTGGCTTGAGAATGGGGTGGTGGTGATTGGCTTGAGAATGGGGTAGTGGTGATTGGCTTGAGAATGGGGTAGTGGTGATTGGCTTGAGAATGGGGTGGTGGTGATCGGCTTGAGAATGGGGTAGTGGTGATTGGCTTGAGAATGGGGTGGTGGTGATTGGCTTGAGAATGGGGTGGTGGTGATTGGCTTGAGAATGGGGTGGTGGTGATTGGCTTGAGAATGGGGTGGTGGTGATTGGCTTGAGAATGGGGTAGTGGTGATTGGCTTGAGAATGGGGTGGTGGTGATTGGCTTGAGAATGGGGTGGTGATTGGCTTGAGAATGGGGTAGTGGTGATTGGCTTGAGAATGGGGTGGTGGTGATTGGCTTGAGAATGGGGTGGTGGTGATTGGCTTGAGAATGGGGTGGTGGTGATTGGCTTGAGAATGGGGTGGTGGTGATTGGCTTGAGAATGGGGTAGTGGTGATTGGCTTGAGAATGGGGTGGTGGTGATTGGCTTGAGAATGGGGTGGTAGTGACTGGCTTTCGTTGATGATGATGGCCTTTTTGATGGTAGTGGTAATAGTGACATGTTTAGTGATTCGTAAGGATGGTTGTTGAAAGGATGGTAGTAGTGTTTAGGCAGTATGGATGGTGGTAGGCGCCTTGATAATTTGAATGTTGATAGGAAATGGTGGTAGCTACGTTGGAAATACGGATAATGGTAATAGTAAAAATGGATAGCAGTGCGGATAGAAGTGATAGTGGTGGTGATAGCATAAAAGGGGGATAGTAGTGGTAGAAGTACAAGTGATGATAGCTAGAATAATTCACAGATAACCCACACTTTAAAAGAGGAAACTGATGACCTATTAATAGTCCAGGAAGGCTCGAAACATCGCTTGAACTTTTCTCTCCAAAACATGGATCAGTTTGTAGATCACTTTCACCAGATTATCTGTAGACTGACCAGGGTGTTTATATCACCGGGAAGTATGGATGTTACTGCTGATACAGTCAGCCTGAACACACACACACACACACACACACACACACTGGTGTCTGGTCCGTTTACACTAGAGACAGGAATGTCAACTACTGCTTGCCACTTGTTGGCACTCCCTGGTCACTGGCACCGAGAGAGAGAGAGAGAGAGAGAGAGAGAGAGAGAGAGAGAGAGAGAGAGAGAGAGAGAGAGAGAGAGAGAGAGAGAGAGAGATATGGGATTAGCTGTTAGCTTGCTTAATAAATACATGCACGCTTAACCTATCCCCTGAATAAACCTGTTTACGTAAAAAGGAAAACTGATCTCCTTTTAGGTAGAATTCCCCTAGACTAGTCTATTTTATCATTTACTACAATAAAACATACAAAAATCTATTACAAAAAGGTAAAACTTAACAAAACTTGCACACACAAAGAATTACAGAAAATACATATTCCAAGCTCAGTCCAGAGACATGTAAGCAAAAGTAAATATGCAATGTTAAATCGTAAATAAATATGAATTTCTTGTTTTACACATTATATTTTCATTTTTGATGTCTAGTGTTAGTAATACATGTAACATCAACAGTGTTTTGTATAAGACAGTATTGATGTAGGTGATAAACAGATTATTTATGATGAGAGTAAGACACATGTGCAACATCTGGGTATCTTTATTGTAGACGTTTCGCCCTCCAGTGGCTTTATCAATACAAATTCCAGGACATAACTTGAAGACAGTAGAACTATGTACAGAAGATGAGGTAATCAGTCCCTCAACCTAGCAGTAGGTGCGAAGAGCACCGTAGTCGTGGAGATTCTGAAGCAGAAGAAAGAATCCTGGCGCTTATATAGTAACGTCAGGTGAAGTAGACGAGGGCAAATTCACTGGTGGGCGGGATTCCCCAGTGGAAGTAGGTCCTTCCCAAAGAGATGGGTTAGTTGTAGTAGTAGTTGTCGTAGTTGTGAAGGTTATGTACATGTCCTCAGAATTAAGATTCCATGATGTTGCAGTGTCTGACAAGTTGTGTACGAATGGTATATAATACCGACAAGATGAGAGTAAGACACATGTGCAACATCTGGGTATCTTTATTGTAGACGTTTCGCCATCCAGTGGCTTTATCAATACAAATTCCAGGACATAACTTGAAGACAGTAGAACTATGTACAGAAGATGAGGTAATCAGTCCCTCAACCTAGGAGTAGGTGCGAACAGCACCATAGTCGTGGAGATTCTGAAGCAGAAGAAAGAATCCTTGTCGGTATTATATACCATTCGTACACAGATTATTTATCTTGTAAACAGATGACGTAAACTTATGGGATCGATACAGTAAATGTATTTTCTCTTCCCTATGATTTTCTTAACATCTTAATTTTCTCTAATTTACTTCAGTGAAAGAATACAGTATATAATACATATACAAAATATGTATTAATCAACTGTTTATGTTATCGGTAAAATTTTTAAGGGGTGAAAAATTATTCGTGGATTTTCGACTGCACGCGGGGGGGGGGGGTCGGCGCCCCTAACTCCCTCCCCTCCGCATTGTTCAAAGATCTACTGTATATATATATTCACATCGGCATGTGTCTCTCAGTGTATATACGCCGAGAGTTTGCTTTACTTCTTATTCTAGGAACTTGTCTTCTGAGGGTCGCTGGCGGTCACTTGTGTCTCTTGGGCATCGCAAGCGGTCACTTGTGCCTCTTGGGCTTCGCAAGCGGTCATATTTTCTCAGACTGCCTCTCATACGTTTGCTTCAAGCACACCAACTCTTCCCAGTCATGCTGTTACTCACAGACCTTTTTCCCGACAAACGTTAAGAGGGGAGAATTTATTTGCAATGCCACTCGTTCCGCGCGTGAATAAACCGCATTAACGACACCACATTACAACCCAAATAGCTGACAGGCCACTGGCGATATAACCTCCATTACTGGTATTTAGTTTTTTTTTTTAAATTTAGGCACAACCACCTCTGCAGATTACTATTATCTTTTACATGTATGGTATACAATACCGACAAGATGAAGAAATATAAAGAAAGGTGAGGTAATCAATCCCTCAGCCTTGGAGCTGGTGAAGATCACCGAAGTCCTGAAGAATCTCCATCGTGTCTTTGAATTTGTATTGATAAAGCCACAGGATGGCGAAACGTCTACAATAAAGATAACCCGGATGTTGCACATGTGTCTAATTCTTTACCATTAAAGACACATGTGCAACATCTGGGTGTCTATCTTGCAGCGAAATAAGAAAGCATACATTCACTGCCAAGTTGTGTTTTCCTAAGTGTAGGAACGTTACTGTCAGGAGAACCCACTGTACCGAATATTCCCCGGCCGTCTTTCCATTTATGATTTGTAAAAGATTTTACTGAGTGACCTTTGAAGGGGACCTGTTGCCCCGGCCACAAGACTTGCTGTAAACTCCTTCATGGTCCCTCGTGAACCAACTGTATACCTGGAGTATACCTGGAGAGGATTTCTGGGGTCAACGCCCCCACGGCCTGGATCTTGCCTCTTTTTCACTCAGGATCCATCAGAAAAGACCACCTCACTAAAAACCAGCACTCAGGAGAGCAACCTTTATGACGATCTATCGGTCTGTCCGGGTCTTGACGATGGTTTTGGAGGGACCGAAATATTACCATAAGGCTCCTAAGTGTGGATTGTTGAACCGCTGAAGCCAAACAGTGGCTTATTCTTCGTAAACATCAACTTCCGTACGCAAAAGGATATCTTCAGAAAATTTCTCCAGTGGATTGAAATGTTTAAATTTATATTAAGTATCATATGAAACGTTTAACGTGTTTGGGCCCCTGGAGCACAAGGAGTGGTTGAGGAGGCTCGAACCTCCGTACGCCAGTATCCACCGTATCTTTGCCATGTCAGGCTGTTGATGATCTGTTATGCTCTCAAAATAGACGATTAACCCTTGGGAATCATTCATTGAAAGGATTGATAGACGCCCAGTCTTCCATTCCCTATATTATCTCTACGGGTTTAGCTCTTCTCACCGAATGCAATACTAATAATAATAATAATAATAATATCTGTAATAATAATAATAATAATAATAATAATAATAAATAATAATAATAATAATATCTGTAATAATAATAATAATAATAATAATAATATCTGTAATAATAATAATAATAATGATACAAAACACGTACCATCTCGGACTGTAATATTATCATCTTGGCATCGTCAACGTGCTTCGTAATGGCTTTCGGAGGAGTTGCAAGTTTGAACACGGTACAAGGTGTGTATCAGCGCTGATCTAGGACAGAATCAATACCCTGACGGATGACCGGCCACTTTCCGCTGCATAATCGCTAACACTTTTTTTTTCGAGAGGTCGTTTATCTGGTGAAAAAAGGCTTTTTCTTACGAGGTTAATGACAGACTTCCTGTTGCCATTTGGAGATCGACAGCCGACGGCAGAAGTTCGAAGATGGAAGAGGTGGGTGAGGCGATAGCCAGGTGGAGGGTGGGCCCGTATTTGGTTCCCGGACATTTTGCCGACGGACATTAGACCGGACGGACGTATGGTCGAACTGGCATTCTTAAATTCCAGGAATTTACGGGAATAAATTCTTGGGTAGCTTTGGGTAAAGGTCATTTTGATAAGGACCTGCCTTGTATGGGCCAGTAGGCCTTCTGCAGTGTTCCTCCATTCTTATGTTATGTTCTTAAATGAAAATAAACAAAATTAAAAAGGCAATAAAATAACAAGCCTAACTTAACTTACCCTTACAAAACCTAACCTAATTTTCCTTTCGGTCTATTGTCCGTTCGGCTAATTGTCCTTTGGTCAAATATCTATCGGCCAAGAGTCCATTGGTCATCTGTCCGGCCACGCCGTATTTTGATATGCACATTGCTGTATGTATCTGAGGTTATACGTGGTCTGATTTGATGGTTTCACCCTCACAGCTCCGATTTGATACCATACTACTATCTCCTCATTCAACCAAGCTGCTGCTGTCAGCGATAAGCAAAGTCAGCATAGATATCGCAGCCTGGCTTTTCCACGTGTATATTATCAAATATCTTTCTCTTCTAAATTTCAAGGTATAAATTTCCTGTGCTTTGCTATGTACATGCTAGTATAGAGGTTTGGTTAATTAAGTCTCTGGTGGCAGTAAACCATCTCGGTACATTTATGAGTTCTGATATCTCTCTTGCTTTGAGCGGAACTGTGTACACAGGGCAATATTCAAGGCTCGAGGCACAAGTGACTAACAGAATCAACAATAACAGGACTTGATAAAGCTCCTATTGAACGAAACGTTGTTTTAATGAAGGCCTGATTTATGTGTGCTTGGGGGTGACTGGTGACGAATATACTAGAAAAAAAACAGCTTTAGTGAAGACGATTTGGTCCTGGATCCTCGATCATTTCCAAAACACGGTCGCGGGACCGAAACGTCTGCGATAAAGATGTCCTGAGCGTATGTATTAGTGTTCATTTCGCTCACGTTCTCAGCATTTATATATTTTTTCACTAGATATGTTTGAGTGATTTACTACTAGGATGGTTTAGAACCCATGGAAAGCGTCGTAAAACACAAAGGTTAAAACCCCACCCGTACCGTGGATTGATTGTAATAGTGTTATTACGATTTAGTTAGCCTAAAGTGTACAATTTCATATTGGGCCATAAATCACATGTCAATTTTTCCCTCTGAATCCCTGACAACCAACTCAAAACCATCTGTTCAAGATTCCACGTTGACAGTTCCCGATTCACAATGAATAAGTCAACAGTTATTGAGGATTAGCATGATTTTTCTCAGGCGTGCCTTAGGTATTAAAAAATCTGTCAATACGGTGCAGGAAGATTGAAAAATCTTGAAATGCTGGTGAACTGATTAAGTTTAAATGCTGTAGGTTACACGAGGCTCATTTAGACTATCTGACCCATACACCGCTTTAAGGACAGGAATCGAAGTCAGTACTCATTGTATCTCAGTGTATATGCACCTCTGAGAGTGTATATACCAGTGGATATATACACCCTAAGAGGAATCTCTCAGTGTATATGCACCTCTGAGAGTGTATATATCAGTGGATATATACACCTTAAGAGGTATCTCTCAGTGTATATGCACCTCTGAGAGTGTATATATCAGTGGATATATACACCTTAAGAGGTATCTCTCAGTGTATATGCACCTCTGAGAGTGTATATATCAGTGGATATATACACCTTAAGAGGTATCTCTCAGTGTATATGCACCTCTGAGAGTGTATATATCAGTGGATATATACACCTTAAGAGGTGCCTCTCTCAGTGTATATGCACCTCTGAGAGTGTATATATCAGTGGATATATACACCTTAAGAGGTATCTCTCAGTGTATATGCACCTCTGAGAGTGTATATATCAGTGGATATATACACCTTAAGAGGTATCTCTCAGTGTATATGCACCTCTGAGAGTGTATATATCAGTGGATATATACACCTTAAGAGGTATCTCTCAGTGTATATGCACCTCTGAGAGTGTATATATCAGTGGATATATACACCTTAAGAGGTATCTCTCAGTGTATATGCACCTCTGAGAGTGTATATATCAGTGGATATATACACCTTAAGAGGTGCCTCTCTCAGTGTATATGCACCTCTGAGAGTGTATATATCAGTGGATATATACACCTTAAGAGGTATCTCTCAGTGTATATGCACCTCTGAGAGTGTATATATCAGTGGATATATACACCTTAAGAGGTATCTCTCAGTGTATATGCACCTCTGAGAGTGTATATATCAGTGGATATATACACCTTAAGAGGTATCTCTCAGTGTATATGCACCTCTGAGAGTGTATATATCAGTGGATATATACACCTTAAGAGGTATCTCTCAGTGTATATGCACCTCTGAGAGTGTATATATCAGTGGATATATACACCTTAAGAGGTATCTCTCAGTGTATATGCACCTCTGAGAGTGTATATATCAGTGGATATATACACCCTAAGAGGAATCTCTCAGTGTATATGCACCTCTGAGAGTGTATATATCAGTGGATATATACACCCTAAGAGGAATCTCTCAGTGTATATGCACCTCTGAGAGTGTATATATCAGTGGATATATACACCCTAAGAGGTGCCTCTCTCAGTGTATAAACACAGAGATGCACCTCTCAAGGTGTATATACCCATTCTGAAATATTGGAAGCTGCCTTCGACTCCCAGTAACGAGTGTGGAGACAAGCACTGCTATTCTCGCCTGCCAACACAATAGAGTGCTGGCAGGTGTGGGCTGAATAACGAATGGGTATTCCCCATATTAATGTAGTACTTACTGAGAGTTTGTTGACGGTGTAGCGAACCTGGAAGTTATTTTTGTCTGTTTTTCTCTGTCCGTCTGTCTGTTAGTCGGACAGTCAACAGTCTGACTCTTTAGCCGAGTCGTGTCCTGTAAACCAATTAATGTTGGCCTCTAGCGTTCTACCATGTTGTTGCTGCTGATGCGTTTGTTGTTGTTACTGGTGGTAAATGTAGTAGTGGTGAGCAGGGGTTGTAATTGTGGTTGGGGTGGTGGTGGGGATATTGTGGGGGAAATATATATATATATATGTGTGTGTGTGTGTGTGTGTGTGTGTGTGTGTGTGTGTGTGTGTGTGTGTGTGTGTGTGTGTGTGTGTGTGTGTGTGTGTGTGTGTGTGTGGTGCTCAATAGGTAAAACTGGTCAATTAGCAAGAACTCATTTAAAATTAAGTGCTTTCTAAAATTTTCTCTTATACGCTTTAAGATATTTTTTTCATTTTATGTTAATGTAAAAATTAATAATTTTGCAACAAAAGAACCTTAGAAAACTTCCCTAACCTTATTATAACAAGCGCAATTTAATTTAGCCTAATCCAAAAATATATTTTAGATAAGTTTACAATAATTTAACAATATACAAACACAATGAAAAATATTTTTTCATTAGGTTCAGAATAATTTTTGCTAAATTACTGCATACACAAATTTTCACTTGCCTTACTATTCTGCACGATATACATATATATATAACTTTTTTTCCTCAATTCTCTATTCTCTTCCAGTTTCTTTCATTGTCTAACTCCTCCTTTCCTCCTCTTACTCTCCGTTCCCTCCTTCCCTCCCTCCCTGTCTCCCTCCTTCCCTCCAGCATAGCACACTGTCCAATTAGTGTCCGTCACGGACAAATCTGATAGCCGCCTCGTAAGCTCTGAGAGCATTCTACCTCCGCTGTCCGTTCAGGGCTCAGCGCTGTGTAGACCCCAAAGGTAGACACCCCATCTGCAGCAGCAAATGGGGTGCCTACCTTCCATTAATGGAGCTTGTAGGGGGAGCTAATAGGCAGGGGAATAGCAGGGCCCAGGTAGGATAGTATGAGAAGGGGTAGGAATGGATGGAGGAGATAGGAAGTAAGGAAAGGGAGATAGGAGGAAGGACACAGGGAGAGAGAAAGAGAGGATAGCGATAAGAAGAGAGGAAGTAGATGGGAGATGGGTAGGGAGATAGGAAAGATATAATGATAGTCAGAGGGAGATAGAGAGGGATAGGAGTGGGTTAGTGTTTAAGGGAGATAGGAATTAGAAGAGGGGGAAGGAATATGGGTATGACGTTCCATTACGGAAAATTAAGATAACATGGAATAGCACATATAATTAAGAAAAGAGGAAATAATAGAGCCAGGAAAGATAGCACAGGATCAGTCAGCCGGGAAAGGATAAGGAAGAGGCAAAGAGGAGGAAGAAGACGCAATGATGAAGACAAGAACGAAAATAGGCGAGAAGAGATAAGGGAATAATAAAAAGAAGAAAATAAAGATTTCTCAATGAATTACACATGTCTTATTCATCAAAATTTCTTGCCCATTACTCATATATATAACGGAATCTGACGTTATATTTTTATAGACACGCATAAATTGTCTATGTTTTTACTCAGAGTTGCTCTCTGAACTACACAACCGTCATCGCGAGAAAGGAAAATAGGCGGAGACGTCGAGAAGTTTCAGGGTAAAAAAGAGGGAGACTAGCATGTAATGAGACGAGGTATTGTGCCTAAGGGAGAGGATCGTGGCAGGGAGGGTAAACCTGGACATGATCGTTACTGTATGACTAAAGGGGAGAGGAAGGGAGGGAGATATCTTCCTGTTACTGGGTGCCTTGAAGGAGTTTGGATAGGCCAGGAGGACGGGGGAACACAGGAGAGGTAGGCGATGAAAGAGGTTCCTGGGGTGGGTAGCCTTGAAGATCACAGGAGAGGAAGACAATGAAAGAGGTTCCTGGGGTGGGTAGCCTTGAAGATCACAGAAGAGGAAGACGATGAAAGGTTTCTGGGGTGCGAAGCCTTGAAGATCACAGGAGAGGAAGACAATGAAAGAGGTTCCTGGGGTGGGTAGCCTTGAAGATCACAGGAGAGGAAGACAATGAAAGAGGTTCCTGGGGTGGGTAGCCTTGAAGATCACAGGAGAGGAAGACAATGAAAGAGGTTCCTAGAGTGAGTAGCCTTTAAAATCACAGGAGAGGAAGACGATGAAAGGTTTCTGGGGTGGGTAGCCTTGAAGATCACAGGAGAGGTAGGCGATGAAAGAGGTTCCTGCTGTGGGTAGCCTTGAAGAGCAGGTAGAAGACCACATAGGAGGTAAACATTGAGAAAGGTTCTTTGGAAGGTAGAAGATAAAAAAAAATGAAAAAGAATGAGTGAGATAGTCAGGAAAGACGAAGTTGACGAAGAGCATAATTTACTAATGATTAGCATTAGTATTACACAGTAGCACTAATAAACACGTCAACAGCAATAACAGTAACAAAAACAGAAGCTACAGCAGCAAAAATAGGAACAAAAACAGTTGTAGCATCAGAGCTCACGTTGCACATTACAACATCCTTAGTGCCTCTCGTGGGCTGCTCTTTTCAAGAGCTGGCAGGCATAATTTCCCCCACCCCTCTTTACTCTTCCTCTATCTCCGCCTCTTCCTCTTCCTCCTTGCCTCTTTCCCTCCTCCTCCAAGTTTGGTTATTAACAAGGTCTTGTGTCAGAACTTGGAGACAAGTTAGAACATTAAGCACTTCTTCAAGCGAGCTTCTCCAGTCCCTCCCACGCACCGCACGGAAGTCCCTCACGAAGACGCACTCTTGAAGTCGCAGCAGTGGAACCCCCTCTCGAAGAGGCACTCTTGAAGTCGCAGCAGTGGAACCCCCTCACGAAGACGCACTCTTGTAGGGGCAGCAGCATAAAAGTCGCTCGATGTACCTCTCTGAAAGTAACAGCAGTCGTCCTGGAGGTGGAGGAGGCTGAGAAGGAGGAAGAAGAGAAGAAAAAAAAAGAGCGAAGAGAAGAAGAGAAATCTGAGATGTTACTACTTCTTAACGACTTAAAAAAAGCTTTATCCAAGAAGTTCTGGTAAAACTTGAACGAAGAAAACCTGGACCTGGATCAATGTTTTTATTATTTTTCATCTGAGCGAAGAATACCTTAGACCTGGATAAATGTTTCTAATATTTATATATCCGCGCGAAGAAAACCTGGATCTGGATCAATGTTCCTATTATTTCTTCATATGAGGGAAGAAAACCTGGATCTGGATCAATGTTCCTATTATTTCTGCATATGAGGGAAGAAAACCTGGTGAGGTTCAAAGTCTATCGACTACAAGAGGGTCATTAAGGCTCCATGTAACCTGTTCACCACTCGTCAAGAATACTTTTATCCCTAAAATAGGGAGACATACACCGTCCGGTGTAGAAGGTAGTGGTGATTGTGGTTGTAGTTCCTGCTGTAGTGGTAGGAGGATGGTAGTAGCGAAAGCTAGTAGGCAAACAAAAAAAAGATGAAATTGAGACACATGTGCAACATCTGGGTATCTTTATTGTAGACGTTTCGCCATCCAGTGGCTTTTTCAATACAAATTCCTGGACATAACTTGAAGACAGGAGAACTATGTACAGGGGGTAATGTCCCTCAACCTAGTAGTAGGTGCAACGAAAGCGTGGAGATTCTGAAGCAGAAGCAAGGCGCCTGACGCTTATATAGTAACGTCAGGTGGAAATGGGACGGGTAGCAGACGAGGGCATAGTCACTGGTAGGCGGGATTCCCCAGTGGAAGTAGGTCCTACCCAAAGAGATGGGTTAGTTGTAGCAGTAGTTGTCGTAGTCGTGAAGATTATGTACATGTCCTCAGAACCTCATCTTCTGTACATAGTTCTCCTGTCTTCTCGTTATCTGTACCCAGATGTTTTGTCTTAATTTCATCTTGTCGGTATTGTATACCATTCTTTTACAAAAAAAAAAAAAATATGCTCGTTATCTGTCCTTTGCAGCATATCAAATCTGATACGTACTTACAAGTCCAGCTTGTAAGTTCTTTTAGCTATATGCCTTGCATAGGAGAGAAAGGATGCCTCTGTAGTAGTTTACATTTTTACAGAAATTATGTAGTAAAGGTTTACGTGTTCCGTATATCTTCATAAAGTTTCCTTCAAGCGAAACGTCGTTGTAATAAAGGTAAGCCTTTACTGCCTGTTTCATCCAACGAAAGAATTGTTTGTACTCGCCATATACTGTCCAAGGTTACTGGATTTTTTGACACCTACGAATCTAGTGTTTCTCCTTGAATATAATAATAATAATAATAATAATAATAATAATAATAATAATAATAATAATAATAATAATAATAATAATAATAATAATAATAATGAATGTTTCGTCAAACCCACTTGAATTAGCTCAAGTGGAGTAGCATACAAAATCGTACTGCATTCACCTTGTCTGAAGAACTTAAAACCCCTCAAAGAAAGTACCTTGATGGGGTTAAAGGACTCTTGATCCAAGAAAACTGAAGCTTCCCCCATTCCCTTCGTGCTGTATATCCCCCAGAAGATCAACTAATAAAGCCTCATAATAAAGTACCATAACCCGCGTTGTGTATCATATTTACAGAACATTAACAGGTTCAGCGTCTCCCAGTAAATATAGTCATATTAGATATCTTGATATTAATATGGAGCTGCCACTCATTTCCTTGGATAAAACTTGTTTATCTCTCATTTCCCAGGGAATATTTGACCCATTTCTCAGAATTTAGTAATAATTACGTTCTTAAACGTCCCTAATAATGTCTCTAAAAGTCTCTAACTATTGGGAGAGTGTAAAAGGTTCTCAGAATTAAAACGGGAATTATGGCACTGAAATCACGTCTTAGGAGATCAACAGGCGCTGCGAACTATATAAAATACATCCAATGGAAAATAATAATGTATTATGCTTATTAAGAGAATACTCACTCCTCGTATAATATATATATGTATATATATATATATATATATATATATATATATATATATATATATATATATATATATATATATACAGTGGACCCCCGGTTAACGATATTTTTTCACTCCAGAAGTATGTTCAGGTGCCAGTACTGACCGAATTTGTTCCCATAAGAAATATTGTGAAGTAGATTAGTCCATTTCAGACCCCCAAACATACACGTACAAATGCACTTACATAAATACACTTACATAATTGGTCGCATTCGGAGGTAATCGTTATGCGGGGGTCCACTGTATATATATGTTATACTCACCTTTACAAGGTACGTACTCACGTACGGACGTACAAACCGTGGTTTGTATACCTTCGGTTAGAAAAATGATTGGTTGGATTAAGGGATTTTTCCAGACAGGAAACGTCCTTTTAGTAACTCACGTACGTACGTACGTACTCACGTACTCACGTACGGGTACGTGAGTACAACAGAGCGAGTACTACTATGTGAGTAAAGCTAGCGTAATATAAATAGATACATGCATATTTACAACGCATCAGTAACAACGGGAGAAGAAGGATCTCACCACAATAACACGTTTTGCATCAGCGATGAAGAATGAGAGGATTGTTGTCCTGACAACCAGACGAACGTTCACTGCGGAGATGTGATCGCCCAGTGGATGGTGGGAGGGTGAGGCCTGGCACCTGGATAACTAATTATCCTCCCAGGTGCACCCGCTTTAATTACGCTATCTCCGGGAAATCTCACCCCCTCCTCCTCGTCTTCTCATCCCAGGGAGATGTGCCCAGCATCCAGGTATCTTCGGATGTCGTAGAGGCGACTATCAAGCAACTGGCTGTCTCTCATTACCGAGATGAGAGACGGTTGTAATGAACCGCAGGGGAAATTCTCTGAGAATAATCGCGTTTCCGGGGAGTCTTGCCCGGGGAACAAGAAACGGTTTTAACGAGGGGGAAATGTGGGTGTCCCGACAGAGAGCGGCGATGAATGGTAGCGGGCGGGCGTTCATTTGTCTGTGTCGGCAGGCAGGAAGGGTAGCTACGTTCCCCCTCTCCCTCCACGGCTGTCTTCTCTCGCTTCCGTGGCGTTTTATGAAGGGTGGGGAGTTAACTGCTGCATCTGTCTGCCTGTGGCCTGCCAGTCTGCCGGTATGCCAATCTGATTGTATACCAGCCTGTTTGTATACCAGCCTGCCTGTATGCCTGTCTGACTTCTGGGATGCTAAGAGTACGTTACATGTTATTCGGCGAATGTCACACATCCATATATGCATGCCCCCCCCGACCAGCGAACCAGATGCTAAGGGTATAACGGGTAGGGGCTCCCCTCGTTATGCTAGCACCTTGGTTCAGTCCAGCCAGTGACAAGGAATCCCATCAAAATTGTGAAGCGATGTGGTACACTCATGAGTCAACTTCGGCAGATTTACTTCCAAGTCTGGTAGGAGACGATTGTTAGTGTCTCTTGCTTACAAATTGCCTTTCTGTACATATCCTCTGTAAACATTATACATATAATTGCTTGCTGTCTGATGAAGGAAATATGTAAGTATTTATCCTCTGTTGTCTATTGTTCGTTACTCATTTCTACACGGTTGTCGTGCTACAACCAGGTGTGCAGGCCACTGGACACTGTGCTAGCCTGCACCTGTCTGGATGCTAGCTTATTCAATTTAACGTCCTGCCTGTCAGTTTGTTCATTTATTTGCTTACATTCATTCCTGTCAATCTGCAATATAAAAGGCGGTCTGGCCTATTATCTATTTTTTGCTTAAACTTACTGTCTGCTAGCCGACCTGCCTGCCTGCCTGCCTGCCTGCCTGCCTGCCTGCCTGCCTGCCTGCCTGCCTGCCTGCCTGCCTGCCTGCCTGCCTGCCTACCATTGAGGTATCAACGCCACTGACAAGGGATGGGGGCAGAGGCCGTGGTGTACATGCACGTACGCCTATAGGCACTTGTTGAAGCTACCAATTTAGGGTCATACATTGGTATTACTCTCAAAACTAAACATGAAGTGGAAATAAAAGCGAATATTCGTTGCGTTTTGCAACTGTGAGCGTCGATTTTTTCAGAATACGAGCTATAGCAGGCAAATTATCCTCCATATTGGTATAAGACACAAAATCTAATTACTTAGAATATGCTTATTTAAATCGCATTGATCCTGGGATCGAAGCGGTTTAAATAATAATAATAATAATAATAATAATAATAATAATAATAATAGTAATAATAATAATAATAATAATAATAATTATATATTTCAGCATGATACAAAGTTTGTACAGAGTTGGGTGACATTTAGCTATGCATGCAGAAACCACTTCGGGCGAACATAAACCTGTTGTGTATCAACGCTGAGACCACGGTGACAAACTCTCACGAGTTCTTTTAGGATGACGTCGAAATGCCAGGAAGGAGCACGAAATACCAGGAACACAAAATGCAAGGAACACGAATTGGAGAAGATGATGAACATCTACAGGAAGATCTTGAGATAATTCAGGAATGACAGAATGGACGGTTGTTGGAGATAGGGTAAAATTAAGCTGGGAAATAGGTGAGGAAAGGAGATAGGTTTAAAGCAAGGAAGGGGAGAGTAGCTTACACTATTCCTTGCACTATTTCTAGCATTATTGCTTTCACCATTACTTGCACCACTGCTTGCACCACAGGCACTTCAAGAGCATAGACCGGGGACAGGAGGCAGAGAGCGGAGTGTCGTTGATAGAGAGGGGAAATAAAGCTCGTGGGAACAACCATTAACCTGAACCAATCATCTCAAACACACATAAAGATAATTACAACACCAGCACAGGTTAACCTTGCAAGCTTGAGATTAACATTGTGGAACTAAGAGTAGCATTATGGAACTAGCAAAGACTCGTCTGAGTTAAAGGGGAAGAGCAATGAAGACGGAAAACAGAGGCTGGGTATTACATTGCTGAAGGAAGAAATATGTATAAGGGGACATGGTAATGACATACAAAATACTCCTCGGCATTTAAAGGTTAGACAAAAGTAAGCTCTTTCCCGTGATTGGTATAAGAACGAGTTTGCATCGTTGGAAACTGCACTATCAAGTGAGCCAAGAAGGAAAATGTACAATGAAAATGAGACTGGTGAAACACTGGAGTGAGCTGAGGAAAATAATGCGGTATACACAGACAGACAGACAGACAGACAGACAGACACACACACACACACACACACACACACACAAACAGTAATAGAGTCGTCAGGAAGTGGAACAATCTGGAGAGTACATAGCTTTAAGAAGAGGTACGATAAGGCTCTTGGAGCAGGGAAAGAGTGGACCTATTAATGACCAGCGAATCGACCCCTGCAACCATAAATAGGCTAGTACACACACACACACACACACACACACACACACACACACGCACACACCCAAACACACACACACATACACACACACACATACACACACACCACACACACACCACACACACACACACACACACACACCCAAACACACACACACACACACACACACACACCCAAACACACACATACACACCCAAACACACACACACACACCCAAACACACCCCACACACACACACACACACACACACACACACACACACACACACACACACACACACACACACACAAACACACACATACACACACCCAAACACACACACACACCCAAACACACACCCCACACACACACACACACAGGCGTGACTAAATCATTGCCTCTTAGATTATCCTCCGACTTCCAATTTACGACTAGTCCCTCATAGTGTCACGTATTTCACAGTGGTGAGACGGGGTAAAAAAGAAATAGAGGGACTGCAGGCAAAATTGAAGCTTTTTCCCCCAATCTCCCAATCTCCCAATCTCTCTCTCTCTCTCTCTCTCTCTCTCTCTCTCTCTCTCTCTCTCTCTCTCTCTCTCTTACGCTTGTCGGCAAAACACTTGTTTCTGTATCAGTGGTAAAATACACCGACCACAATATTAGCAAAATACGATATGCGTTTTATGGCATTTAATTGAGAAGACGTTTCACCCCCACCATGGACTTTACTAGTCCACTGATAAAAATTACTTGTGGGCGAAACGTCCTCCCACTAAATACCATAAACACCATTTTGTGTTTAATTTTGTGATTATCCAACATAACGAAAAAAAATGTTTAAGGAATTATCAATCTTAAAGGCACATGTATATACATACATATATACATACACAGCTGCACGTCTATATACATACATACACACACGATCTCTGTATTTTATGCAGTACACACGTAACATCTAAATAAAGACCCACAATGCACCCCAGTAGTAAGGTTCTGTGCACTCACTGTGTCGCACCAGGATTCACCAATACAATAACCCACAGAGTAGAGGATCAGCACGTTAAAACCCTTTCATGCATTCGTCCCTTGAGGATCCGATGTGAGATGAGGTCGTACCATTTCTTACTCGACTGGGGTTTGCGCCGTATTCCTGGAGGGAGGCAGTCGCTGAAACCTTGTGCTGGAGGATTCAAGTGAATCCTATATGAGGTAGGATTCCGTGGAGGAGGATTCAAGTGGATCTCATGCGAGGCAGTTGACTGGAATTCTGTGAAGGAGGATCTGAGTCGATCCCATGTGAGGAATAAAATTTTGTTTAGGAGAATTACAAGTGATTCTATGTGAAGCCATTGACTAGAATGTTATGCGAGGCAATTACAATCCTGTGCAAGAAGGTTTGAATGACATCTTTTTGGTTTATGCAAGCAGTATTCCCCGGTGGCTGTCACATAATAGGAAAGGGGAGAGAGAGAGAGAGAGAGAGAGAGAGAGAGAGAGAGAGAGAGAGAGAGAGAGAGAGAGAGTGTGTGTGTGTGTGTGTGTATGTGCGTGTGTGTGTGTGTGTACCACTGTGAAATTAATAAAAATGATGGACGCTGGAAGGAAAATTTATTGGCCTGAGGGACACCACGACATCCATCACTGGAAGTACCACGTAAGGTGATGGAAACTGTGATGCTCTTTTGCAGCCTCTTCTTCTTCTTCTCCTTCGTAACACCCATTCCTTGATTCCTTCGTGTAATGCCGCGTATTAAAGAATCCTTGCGTTAAACTGCCCCGTTTTCCCATACGGCTGTTTCCTGAGGACATCTCTGATGCTTTTCCTAGGAGTGATTTCCATGGATGATATCCATGGAGGAAAGCTTTGTATATTTTCCCTGGGGAAATTTCCAGGGTGCACCCCTGGATGTTTTTGTTTTATTCCCGACGACTCCTGTGATCTTCCTTCGTGAACGACACTTTTAGACTACTTGCTTGGACGACCTGTGTAACTCAGATCACATGACGTTCGGCGACCTTCCTGGACGGTGTCAGACCTTCCTGGGCGGTGTCAGACCTTCCTGGACGGTGTCAGACCTTCCTGGACGGTGCCAGACCTTCCTGGACGGTGTCAGACCTTCCTGTACGGTGTCAGACCTTCCTGGACGGTGCCAGACATTCCTGGACGGTGTCAGACCTTCCTGGACGGTTTCAGACCTTCCTGGACGATGTCAGACCTTCCTGGACGGCGTCAGACCTTCCTGGACGGCGTCAGATCTTCCTGGACGGCATTTAACACAAATTGCACGATCTTTAACAACCTCCCTAAACGATGTCTGACACAAATCCCCTGACCTTTAACGACCCTCCAGCCGATCTCTACGACACAAATCACACGACCTTAGACGACCTTCCTGAACAACTTCACCTAAACAAATATGACACCTTAACGAACGTCTTGGACGACCTAAGTGAAACAAATCAATGACCTTTAAGAACCTACCTGGAAGACCAGTGACACAGCACGTGATCTTTGACCTTTCCACATTAACTCCAGTTTAATGCATCACGCATGACGAATAAATTCTTCTCGTTCGTGCAAAGAAAAAACCTCTTTTTCTCCAAAAATAATGCCATTATCCGCCCACAATTTCCTTTGCATATACAACAAATTATTAATACTCAGAAATAGCTTTGTTTTATTATTCTTCGAGGCAAATTTGCTCCAATTTACAAATAATTTACTATTACATTTATATTAGTTAAGCACCTTTGGTTACACGACCTTTGTATGTTGTACTCTATCATTGTCACCTTTGTTACCCTGTTATTACGGGATTATGCTTGCAAGGGATGATAATAATAATAATAATAATAATAATAAAAATAATAATAATGATTTATGCCGCTTGCACCGTAATATGTATCTTCTAGTTATTTAACTGGTAAAAAGACTTGTCTTTGTCTACTCTATGTTCAGTAGGATTTTGCACGTCGCAATCATATCTCTTTTTATTTTTTGTTCGCGCAGTGAAGACTAATTTCCTCACATAAACCATCTTGTGTTTCACTTGTATTTACTCGCCTAATTGTGGTTGCAGGGGTCGAACCATAGCTCCTGGCCCCGCCTCTTCACCGGTCGCCACTAGATCCACTCCCTGCTCCATGAGCTTTATCATACCTCTTCTTAAAGCTACGTATGAATCCTGCCTCCCCTACATCACTCTCCAGACTATTCCACTTCCTAACAACTCTGCGACTGAAGAAATACTTCCTAACATCCCTCCTGTGTGTGATCCAAACATCGTCCAGGAGATAAACGATGTGTCTGGTAATGCCAATCAAAGCCACGTAAACATTTCCAACTTTATAATGAAGCAATATAACTTTTTTCAGACTATAGTGAAAGAAATTTTCGGCCAACCAAAATAGCCTTAACCCAGTGAGGTTCATGAACCCCAATAACTAACCCAGTGAGGTTCATGAACCCCAATAACTAACCCAGTGAGGTTCATGAACCACAATAACTAACCCAGTGAGGTTCATGAACCACAATAACTAACCCAGTGAGGTTCATGAACCACAATAACTAACCCAGTGAGGTTCATGAACCACAATAACTAACCCAGTGAGGTTCATGAACCACAATAACTAACCCAGTGAGGTTCATGAACCACAATAACTAATCCAGTCAGGTTCATGAACCACAATAACTAACCCAGTGAGGTTCATGAACCCCAATAACTAACCCAGTGAGGTTCATGAACCACAATAACTAACCCAGTGAGGTTCATGAACCACAATAACTAACCCAGTCAGGTTCATGAACCACAATAACTAACCCAGTGAGGTTCATGAACCACAATAACTAACCCAGTCAGGTTCATGAACCCCAATAACTAACCCAGTGAGGTTCATGAACCACAATAACTAACCCAGTGAGGTTCATGAACCACAATAACTAACCCAGTCAGGTTCATGAACCACAATAACTAACCCAGTGAGGTTCATGAACCACAATAACTAACCCAGTGAGGTTCATGAACCACAATAACTAACCCAGTCAGGTTCATGAACCACAATAACTAACCCAGTGAGGTTCATGAACCCCAATAACTAACCCAGTCAGGTTCATGAACCACAATAACTAACCCAGTCAGGTTCATGAACCACAATAACTAACCCAGTGAGGTTCATGAACCACAATAACTAACCCAGTCAGGTTCATGAACCACAATAACTAACCCAGTCAGGTTCATGAACCCCAATAACTAACCCAGTCAGGTTCATGAACCACAATAACTAACCCAGTGAGGTTCATGAACCACAATAACTAACCCAGTGAGGTTCATGAACCACAATAACTAACCCAGTGAGGTTCATGAACCACAATAACTAACCCAGTCAGGTTCATGAACCACAATAACTAACCCAGTGAGGTTCATGAACCACAATAACTAACCCAGTGAGGTTCATGAACCACAATAACTAACCCAGTGAGGTTCATGAACCACAATAACTAACTCAGTGAGGTTCATGAACCACAATAACTAACCCAGTGAGGTTCATGAACCACAATAACTAACCCAGTGAGGTTCATGAACCACAATAACTAACCCAGTGAGGTTCATGAACCACAATAACTAACCCAGTCAGGTTCATGAACCACAATAACTAACCCAGTGAGGTTCATGAACCACAATAACTAACCCAGTGAGGTTCATGAACCACAATAACTAACCCAGTGAGGTTCATGAACCACAATAACTAACCCAGTGAGGTTCATGAACCACAATAACTAACCCAGTGAGGTTCATGAACCACAATAACTAACCCAGTCAGGTTCATGAACCACAATAACTAACCCAGTCAGGTTCATGAACCACAATAACTAACCCAGTGAGGTTCATGAACCCCAATAACTAACCCAGTGAGGTTCATGAACCACAATAACTAACCCAGTGAGGTTCATGAACCACAGTAACTAACCCAGTCAGGTTCATGAACCACAATAACTAACCCAGTGAGGTTCATGAACCACAATAACTAACCCAGTCAGGTTCATGAACCACAATAACTAACCCAGTCAGGTTCATGAACCACAATAACTAACCCAGTCAGGTTCATGAACCACAATAACTAACCCAGTGAGGTTCATGAACCACAATAACTAACCCAGTCAGGTTCATGAACCACAATAACTAACCCAGTCAGGTTCATGAACCCCAATAACTAACCCAGTCAGGTTCATGAACCACAATAACTAACCCAGTGAGGTTCATGAACCACAATAACTAACCCAGTGAGGTTCATGAACCACAATAACTAACCCAGTGAGGTTCATGAACCACAATAACTAACCCAGTCAGGTTCATGAACCACAGTAACTAACCCAGTGAGGTTCATGAACCACAATAACTAACCCAGTGAGGTTCATGAACCACAATAACTAACCCAGTGAGGTTCATGAACCACAATAACTAACTCAGTGAGGTTCATGAACCACAATAACTAACCCAGTGAGGTTCATGAACCGCAATAACTAACCCAGTGAGGTTCATGAACCACAATAACTAACCCAGTGAGGTTCATGAACCACAATAACTAACCCAGTGAGGTTCATGAACCACAATAACTAACCCAGTGAGGTTCATGAACCCCAATAACTAACCCAGTGAGGTTCATGAACCACAATAACTAACCCAGTGAGGTTCATGAACCCCAATAACTAACCCAGTGAGGTTCATGAACCCCAATAACTAACCCAGTCAGGTTCATGAACCACAATAACTAACCCAGTGAGGTTCATGAACCACAATAACTAACCCAGTGAGGTTCATGAATCACAATAACTAACCCAGTGAGGTTCATGAACCACAATAACTAACCCAGTGAGGTTCATGAACCACAATAACTAACCCAGTGAGGTTCATGAACCACAATAACTAACCCAGTGAGATTCATGAACCCCAATAACTAACCCAGTGAGGTTCATGAACCACAATAACTAACCCAGTGAGGTTCATGAACCACAATAACTAACCCAGTGAGGTTCATGAACCACAATAACTAACCCAGTGAGGTTCATGAACCACAATAACTAACCCAGTGAGGTTCATGAACCACAATAACTAACCCAGTCAGGTTCATAGACCACAATAACTAACCCAGTGAGGTTCATGAACCACAATAACTAACCCAGTCAGGTTCATAGACCACAATAACTAACCCAGTGAGGTTCATGAACCACAATAACTAACCCAGTGAGGTTCATGAACCACAATAACTAACCCAGTGAGGTTCATGAACCACAATAACTAACCCAGTCAGGTTCATAGACCACAATAACTAACCCAGTGAGGTTCATGAACCACAATAACTAACCCAGTCAGGTTCATGAACCACAATAACCCAGTCAGGTTCATGAACCACAATAACCCAGTCAGGTTCATGAACCACAATAACTAACCCAATCAGGTTCATGAACCACAATAACTAACCCAGTGAGGTTCATGAACCACAATAACTAACCCAGTCAGGTTCATGAACCACAATAACTAACCCAGTCAGGTTCATGAACCACAATATCTAACCCAGTCAGGTTCATGAACCACAATAACTAACCCAGTCAGGTTCATGAACCACAATAACTAACCCAGTCAGGTTCATGAACCACAATAACTAACCCAGTCAGGTTCATGAACCACAATAACTAACCCAGTCAGGTTCATGAACCACAATATCTAACCCAGTCAGGTTCATGAACCACAATAACTAACCCAGTCAGGTTCATGAACCACAATAACTAACCCAGTCAGGTTCATGAACCACAATAACTAACCCAGTCAGGTTCATGAACCACAATAACTAACCCAGTCAGGTTCATGAATAATTCTCATTAGTGAATAATTTTCATCTGTCAATAATTCTCATTAGTGAATAATTTTCATCTGTCAATAATTCTCATTAGTGAATAATTGCCATCAGCGAATAATTCTCATCAGTTAATAATTTTCATCAGTCAATAATTTTTATCTGTTAATAATTCTCATCAGTCAATAATTCTCATCAATCAATAATTTAGCAAATTAATTTTCGAAAGCGGATGGAACGTATTCCTCAACTGATTGAATAACACCGTCACAGACCACTTTCAGTGGGGAAGCAGATGAGGAGGGGAGAGAGGGGGGGAAGAGGGGAAGCAGGGGGAGGAGGGGAAGCAGGAGGAAAGGGGAGGGGTGGTTCTAGAGGAGAGGGAATGGGTGGTAGTTGGGAAAATGTTTGTTGAGGTGCGGAATGAGAAAGGGAGAGGTGGTGGATTAGTGGAGATGGACGAGTAGGGAATGGAGAGAGAGGGAATAGAGGTGGAGGAGGATGTGGAAGGTAGTGGTGGATGGGGGAGATAGGTTGATGGTAGGGGAAGAGTAAATTGAGATAAGAGGAAAGAGGTAGAAAGAAGAAATTAGGTGAGTGGGTTTCTAGTTAATTAAAAACTGGCTTGAAAGATGACATCCCAGAAGTCTCACAGACCCACAGCTTCCACCCAACTATATAGTCACTTCCCCACCCACACAGTCACATACACACCCATATCAGCATCCACCCAGAAAGAACCAAACGTGCCATTAGGTAGACTTACAGAGATACGTGTTAATTGCTATGTCTGTGAGTTATACGAGCCCAGGAAGACACTTAATTAACTTCAAACTGTTTCTCGACGGCGAGAAAACCATAGACGTCTGGCTTTTATATTTTCTGTGTTATGCCTCGTGTTCCACACTGTGCAAGAAAGTAATTATATTTAAGTACAGGTACACATAAATACACAAATTATCATAGTAACAGTATGTAAATTAGCTAGCATAACCACCCAAAAAAGTTAAAGTGACTTATCTCCACTGGGGCCCTTAGTAAGTAGTAGTAAGATTAATTAGGTACAGGTACACGTAAGTACAATTATCATACGTAGTGTAAATTACCAAGGACAACCCAGAAAATGTCATAATGACTTATTTATATAAGGGTCCTTAGTAATAATGATGGCTGTGATCTTAGTTAATTCAAGGCGTGATTATAAATGATATATATTGTTTCTTTCTCCCTCTCTCTCTCTTCCTCCTTCTCTTCATCTCTCTCTCTTTCTCTCTCTCAAACACCCAGGTTTCGTCAGCGGTAACTTTAGCATTTCGTAGAATCGGATCTGAAAGGAAGAGTCTTAGTGCCATTCCGCTTGAGTGAGCGAGAAGATGACAGCAGGAGACCAAGCGGAGGCAAAACTGAGGGCTCACTGCCTCTCTCACTGCCTCACATCATTTCTCACTGCTTCACATCATTTATCAATGCCTCACATCGTCTCTCATTGCCTCACATCATCTCCCATTGCCTCACATCATCTCCCATTGCCTCACATCATCTCTCACTGCCTTACATCTCTCACCGCCTCTCACTGCCTCGCCACAATAACACTGCCTCCACACTGACGTACTACACATGGAGACGTAAGGAAGCGACGTAGGAAAAGCTTTACGCATATCACCTGTCCATTTTTTTAAACTGACTTTCTGTGAAACGACTCGATACTGGTACTTCCGTGAATCTCTCTCTCAAACAACAAAACAAACCAACAGAAAGAAAATGAATTTTTAGATCAAGTCTGAAAGCATTACACAGTCGTTCACACCAACGGATATATTCAGTTACTTGAAATCTGAAATTTGAAATCTGAAATCTGAAATTTGAAATTTGAAATCTGAAATTTGAAATCTGAAATCTGAAATCTGAAATTTGAAATCTGAAATTTGAAATTTGAAATTTGAAATCTGAAATTTGAAATCTGAAATTTGAAATCTGAAATTTGAAATCTGAAATCTGAAATTTGAAAGCCTTTTTCAAATGTTCACGTTTTGAGGTAAATAATTATTGAGCTTTGCCGATGATGCTAATGATGATTCTTATTAGCAAAGCAGAGCTCTTTCAATATTATTGCTATTATTATTATTACTATTATTATTATTGCTATTATTATTACTATTATTATTATTGCTATTATTATTGCTATTATTATTATTACTATTATTATTATTGCTATTATTATTGCTATTATTATTATTACTCTTATTAGCAAAGCATAACTTTTTCAATATTTTTATTATGGTTATTACAGATGAAACTATGAGCTAAACCCACATGAAACTAATGTTTTTAGGCTTCAGTTAATGTGGTAAGGCCTGTGACGTGCCTGTGAGAGGTGTCGAGAGTCCTGAGGCCAGTCCAGGCTGTTATTGTTAGTGGCCCGCTGGCCAACAGAGCCATCCATCATAGTCTGATGGACCAGGTTCTTCTTTGAGCCAGCAGTCCGGTTTCCATCTGCGGCATAGTTTCAGGACGATGCAACAGCTGGTCTCCTGTGACGACGCAACAGCTGCTCTCCTGTGACGACGCAACAGCTCGTCTCCTGTGACGACGCAACAGCTGGTCTCCTGTGACGACGCAACAGCTGGTCTCCTGTGACGACGCAACAGCTGGTCTCCTGTGACGACGCAACAGCTGGTCTCCTGTGACGACGCAACAGCTGGTCTCCTGTGACGACGCAACAGCTCGTCTCCTGTGACGACGCAACAGCTGGTCTCCTGTGACGATTCAACAGGTCGGATCACACTTCTCTGATTTTATTTAATTCCCAATTAAAATATTTAGATTGCTGGTATTAGTTTGCCTAAAAAAATAATTCCTGAAACACTGTAAGGATAAAAGTGGAGTGTTTTAGTCTGAAATATATATATATATATATATATATATATATATATATATATATATATATATATATATATATATATATATATATATATATATGCAGACCACTTAGTCTCTAGGTGATCAGGGTTATTAACCCCTTAATTAACTACCTCTCAATTATAACTAATTCTTTCTTCCAATTTTACATTCATGAAGTTTCTTATCTTCGTATTGTCTGTGTCTGTCTGTCTGTCTGTCTGTCTCTCTCTCTCGTAACGTCTCTCTCCTCGTTCTCACTCCTCCCCCTTGGTTAATTCTCACCACTGAACCCACGATGAGAAGTGTTTCCCTGCACTCACAGGCTCCCCGTGGTCTATCTCCAGTATGTCAGAGACGTTGTCAGAAGCATTGTAAAGAAGGTTTTCACTTCACCAGTGTTCCCCTCCTCTCAGTCTCGTTGCATCGTTGAGTCTCCCAGCTTAAGCTGACAGATTGCATCATCTGATGCACGAAAGCAATCCTCTGTGATGGAATATGAGAGGAAAAACTTGTTAACTTTTGTTCCCACTGTGTAACCAGTAAAAAAAATGCTAATTAATGTTGGAAATTCTCCGTGTGCGATGAAGTGTGTTGGGAGACCATTGCTCGCTTTTGTTTCCACTGTATAGCTGTCCTATTGATCATTACTCTATGCGTGAAACCCATCTAATGTTATGGAATATGACAGGAAGGCATCGCTAACTTCTAATCGCACAATGTTATCATTATACAGATGAGTAAGATAGCTGCAGCATATTGATTTATTGATATATAATGATTTTGAGATTACAGATAGTGGTGTAAATATTGTATTTTTATGTTTTGGTAATGAGACCTTTACCACTCAAAGGTTGTGTTGTCGTACATTGATAGGATTCCCTTAAACTCCAAACTGTGATTCGATGTGACTCACGAAATCGCAATGACACGATTGCAAACAATCCATGCCACGGGCGGGGTTAGAACCCGCGATCAGAGAATCTCAAAACTCCAGATCGTCACAGTGGTGCCTATGCTAACCTTCCTATGGTGCATAAATATACCTAGTTGAATAGATGTTACTGTGGCCAGCTGGCTCAGTGGCTAACGCGACGGTCTGGAGTTTTGAGACTCTCTGATCGCGGGTTCGAACCCCGCACGTGATACATGTAATAATACATAGCGCCCCCTCATCTTAGCTGTCTATGAATAACTAAAGTGTAATGAACAATTATCAGTGCTCAGTAATAACCCACAGAGACAAACTCAGAAGATTGATCGATCTGTATATTTCGACCCCCTTGTGGGATCCGCTTCAGCTGTCCATGTGTCCAGTCACTCTTGGTATTCCCAGTTCTTCCTCTCTGTTTACTTGCTACTTGAATTCCACCACGATATTAGATTCGATCCTGTAGGCTGTCCTTGCCTTCATAACAAGCACAACTACTATCATGCACAACACCACAATCCTCACCAACCACACCACCACCATCGTCACCAACCACAACATCCTTCCCTTCGTGCTTCTGTGTGACTAGTTAAAGGTCCAAACCGGACCTAAACGTCCTCAAAAGTTTGTCTCCTGTGTGTGAGTTATTTGTGTATTGTTCCAGTCACAGTATTGTACCTTTCTATTCTTTAAGAATGATGAATCAAACTGCACACTGCCTGCCCTCTCCACCATCACATCGCCTTGTCTCTCTAAGCAACGCATTTCATATCATTCAGATGTTGCCATCCCGCTGACATTCTCATCTCGGCGTTGAAAGGGGCAGCGTATTCCAGACCAGGTAGTGTTCATCAGCACTCGCAATGACCATTCTTCATCCTGTTGTTGCTGCTTCTATTGCTGCTGAGGCTGGTGTTGCTGCTGTTGATTGCTGTTCCTGTTTTGCGATAGCTACGTCTGACGCTGTTGTTGTTGTTGTTGTTCCTGTTTTGCGATAGCTACGTGTGGTGCCGCTATTTGTTTCGCGACAGCTACGTCTGATGCTGCTGTTGGTGCTGCTGCTACTGATGCTGTTGCTGCTGCTGCTGTTGTTGCTATTGCTGCTGATGCTGCTGTTACTACTGCTTCTGTTGCTGTTATTCTCCTCCTGCTGACTTCCTCACACAAGACACGAGGCTGATAATCTACAATAGGGCCTCGGAATATGCTGACCCAAAGCCAGGAGTCTAGACTATCGGGATTTGAAACTGGATTCCATCCTGGAATATAGGATCAGAAATGCCGGTCACGGCCATTTGATTTGGAACCGGATTCCTTACCAGAATATTGGATTAAAAATTTAACTCCAGTCACGAGCATATGATTTGAAAATGGTTTTCTAGTGTGGGAAAGTGTACAAGACCTGGTGAAGAACATTCTGCGTAACTACGAGACTTTTAAGCTGGAATTGTAGTGACAAAACTGGAAGTAGCATGAGGTAGAGTGGTGAATAAGACATTTCGTCATTCAGTGGCCATCGTTCAGTTCAGTACAGAGATATTCTGCGTAGAATGGAAGCCTGAGGGACTGACTACCTCATCTTCCACCGTCTGCAGTATGTAATCTCTGCATTCGAACTGAAGAAAATGGCTGCTGGGCTCTTATTCAACTTGTCGGTACTGTATACCATGATCTTAATACTGAAACATGATTTTTCTAGCATGTCATCAAGGCCTGAAACTGAAAGACCATATCATGGCCTCAGCGCTGAAAGAAGGCGATCCTGAAGAACTTGCGGACGTATAATAAGTCCAACTCTATCGCTAGGACAGGTTATACGAAGTTCAAGAATTTTTTATAAGACCTGAGATGAGGATTTTGCTT
The DNA here is from genome assembly GCF_038502225.1 of Cherax quadricarinatus. Taxonomy (NCBI): domain Eukaryota; kingdom Metazoa; phylum Arthropoda; class Malacostraca; order Decapoda; family Parastacidae; genus Cherax; species Cherax quadricarinatus. Next base: position 15,624,430 of record NC_091346.1, read on the forward strand.
GTGTATTGTCATCTGAACACTTCTGACAAGAGAGTGATTGAATGAATGACGGTTGAGAGTGTTTCCTCTTTTTCGGGTCACCGTACCTTGGGAGGAGACGCCCGATATATAAAATAAGTAAATATAAATTATAGTAATAATAATAATAATAATAATAATAATAATAATAATAATATAGGCAGAGTCTTCAGAGAGGTGCCTTTATGCTGGCGAAGGGCTCTTGATCCAAAGAATTGTAACTACCCTCTCCTTCCTCGGATCAAGTCTGATTACTTCCCATTACCCAGACGCTTCATAACACTTACAGGATCATTTTAATAAGTGTTTACCTTCAATCTCCTTGTTTCATTTCCTTTATTACCTCTCCCCATTGTTGTCTTATTTTCTTCTTCTCTTATGTTTTTTTTTCTTCATCATTAACTCTGCTCTTTAATTTTCCTGCCTTTAAAGACTTCAAAATAAGATTTATTTTTCTGCGTTCATAATTCGATTTTTTTCTGCGTTCATCAGTCGATTTTTTCTGCGTTCATCACTCGTAAAATCTCATAATAAGTTTGTACAGCAGCTCAGTCAACGTAAAGGATCCCAACTCATTGCCAGTGGTCAAATTAGTAGGCCATTGTTCCACCACTCTGGCGTAATAGAACAAGCAGTCTGTTGGTTCTATTACGTTCTGGGAGCCTAAAGTCTTCGTTTTCTTTCTTCTTTTTTCTTTTCTGACACATGAACACAATTTGCAGAGTGATCGTCTCGCTTTTATCTCGAGTCCTGAGATAACTTCTGCAAGGACGGGGAAACTTTGGGACCACTGGGGTCCTATTGAGCACTAGGCTGCTCAACCAGTCAAGACCTGGGCTACCAGTCCACAGTCCTCCCGAGACCTTGTCTTCTCCTGGTTCTTGGTTATCTTGAGACATGATCTCCTAAGTACTTAACTTCTTTAGACTTCTGCTTCCATTTTAGATCCATTCTTCTGGTTCTCCGTCGCATTTAAACGTGTTTTTCTGGTTCTTTAGAACTATTCCTTCAATTCAGTTCTTCGTCCTCTTTAGACCTGCTCTTCTAGTTCTTCGTATCAGCAGGAGATCAGAAGTTCTACAGTGAACATTCAAGACCGAGTTGGGTCGAACACTTTCTCCCGTCTTTTCCCACCAGGCAGTGTAATCCCGTCCGTCTCCTCTCGTCCAGGTAGTGTAATTCAGCCTTTCTCTTCTCGTCCAGGCAGTGTAATCCCGTTCTTCTCCTCCCGTCCAGACAGTGTTATCCCCTTCTTTTCTTGCACAGGCAGTGTTATCACCTCCTTCTCTCGTCCAGGCAGTGTTATCCCATCCTTCTATCGTCTAAGCAGTGTTATCTTCTTCTCTCGTCCAGGCAGTGTTATCTCCTCCTTCTCTCGTCCAAGCAGTGTTATCCCCTCCTTCTCTCGTCTAAGCAGTTATCTTCTTCTCTCGTCCAGGCAGTGTTATCCCCTCCTTCTCTCGTCTAAGCAGTTATCTTCTTCTCTCGTCCAGGCAGTGTTATCCCCTCCTTCTCTCGTCTAAGCAGTGTTATCTTCTTCTCTCGTCCAGGCAGTGTTATCCCCTCCTTCTCTCGTCCAGGCAGTGTTATCACCTCCTTCTCTCGTCTAAGCAGTGTTATCTTCTTCTCTCGTCCAGGCAGTGTTATCCCCTCCTTCTCTCGTCTAAGCAGTGTTATCTTCTTCTCTCGTCCAGGCAGTGTTATCCCCTCCTTCTCTCGTCCAAGCAGTGTTATCTTCTTCTCTCGTCCAGGCAGTGTTATCTCCTCCTTCTCTCGTCCAGGCAGTGTTATCCCCTCCTTCTCTCGTCCAGGCAGTGTTATCACCTCCTTTTCTCGTCCAGGCAGTGTTATCCCCTCCTCTCGTCCAAGCAGTGTTATCCCCTCCTCTCGTCCAAGCAGTGTTATCCCCTCCTCTCGTCCAAGCAGTGTTATCCCCTCCTCTCGTCCAAGCGGTGTTATCCCCTCCTCTCGTCCAGGCAGTGTTATCCCCTCCTTCTCTCGTCCAGGCAGTGTTATCCCCTCCTTCTCTCGTCCAAGCAGTGTTATCCCCTCTTTCTCTCGTCCAGGCAGTGTTATCCCCTCCTTCTCTCGTCCAGGCAGTGTTATCCCCTCCTTCTCTCGTCCAGGCAGTGTTATCCCCTCCTCTCGTCCAGGCAGTGTTATCCCCTCCTTCTCTCGTCCAGGCAGTGTTATCCCCTCCTTCTCTCGTCCAGGCAGTGTTATCCCCTCCTTCTCTCGTCCAGGCAGTGTTATCCTCTCCTTCTCTCGTCCAGGCAGTGTTATTCCCTCCTTCTCTCGTCCAGGTAGTGTTATCCCCTCCTCTCGTCCAAGCAGTGTTATCCCCTCCTTCTCTCGTCCAGGCAGTGTTATCCCCTCCTTCTCTCGTCCAGGCAGTGTTATCCTCTCCTTCTCTCGTCCAGGCAGTGTTATACCCTCCTTCTCTCGTCCAGGCAGTGTTATCCCCTCCTCTCGTCCAGGCAGTGTTATCCCCTCCTCCTCTCGTCCAGGCAGTGTTATCCCCTCCTCTCGTCCAGGCAGTGTTATCCCCTCCTCCTCTCGTCCAGGCAGTGTTATCCCCTCCTCTCGTCCAGGCAGTGTTATCCCCTCCTCTCGTCCAGGCAGTGTTATCCCCTCCTCTCGTCCAGGCAGTGTTATCCAACCAGTCTTCTCCAGTCAGCATCCACAGTTACCACAAAAACAACGTCACTCTTGCGTCGTGTAAATGCATAGAGGCAAGCAAGAGAGCCAGCACATACATATATAGGGCCCTCCTGCTATCTCCAGGGAAAGGCGTGGCTATTACAAAGTTTAAAAGCGTCGACTGCAAATTGTAGCTACACACTTCGTCAGATTTAACTCCAAATTGTCAGATTTAACTACAAATATTAAGTTTTCTTTTAGTTGAAACTAAGGCAGTTCTCCTTAAGTAAAACTATACTTTATAAGTCTCTTCTTTGCCTAAATAAACTACAAAGAGTTTGTCTTCTCTTTGTCAGATAAAACGACAGATTGCAGAGCTCCTCTCTGCCAGATTTAATAGCATATCGTAGCTATTCTTTACGGCTTCCCATCCTTCAATATTGGTACCGAGTGTGTCGTTGGCTGGTGTCAGCTGTGGGTAGCGACAACGAGGTTCTTGTGTGACCACAGGCTGGGTCTTGAGGTTTTATCGTGAGTACTCTCCTTGTGGGAAATGACCTAAGCTCTTGCACCCCTCTAACTTTGTTTAAATCTAAGTTTCTGCCTTAAACATACACACACACACACACACACACACACACACACACACACACACACACACACACACACACACACACACACATATATATATATATATATATATATATATATATATATATATATTTATATAAATAAATAATATATATATATATATATATATATATATATATATATATATATATATATATATATATATAGTGTGTGTGTGTTTGTGTGTGTACTCACCTAATTGTACTCACTCATCTAATTATGGTTGCAGGGGTCGAGACTCAGCTCTTGGCTACCCGAAAATGTGTGTGTGTGTGTGTGTGTGTGTGTGTGTGTGTGTGTACAGAACTCGTAGACCAGGAGGAAGATCGTTGGAAACTGAGTTTTTTGGCCAGGCTTCTGTGAGAGACACTTTTACGTTAACCTCGGAATTCCATCAAAGTTTTCCTGAGAGTATGTAGAGGAACCTGATCCCTGTCTCCTCCCTGAGTGGCTGGCCCATCAGAGAAAACCAGGACAAACCTCTGAATGCAATACCTGATTTACTTGTAATAATTTTTTTTTATGTACTGAACAGTAGCACGACTCTCAGTAAGGAGCTGGAGGATCGAGCCTGAACCAACGCCTTACGTTGCAGGGTTTAGCGCCTCAAAGAATTAAATTATCTTGAATTTATTACTGGAAGAATTCACTAACATACCCCGAAAAATTAAGTTGTTTTAAAACGATATCTCACCCCAGGAGAGAGAGAGAGAGAGAGAGAGAGAGAGAGAGAGAGAGAGAGAGAGAGAGAGAGAGAGAGAGAGAGAGAGAGAGAGAGAGAGAGAGAGAGAGAGAAAGCACTGAGTGTGGTACATACTTTTGAGTGAGAATGCACCCAGGAACTCTTAAGTTCAGCATTGGTGTTCTGTCTGTGAGGGAGTTAGGCAGGAGTTAGATACCTCAGAGCTTGTGTGTGTGTTCCCAACCTGACCTCACAGCCAGTTGTGGCTGTTGTTGTGCTGTTGCTGTGTTTGTCGTTGTTCTTGCTGTTGTTGGTGCTGTTGCTGTGTTTGTCGTTGTTCTTGCTGTTGTTGGTGCTGTTGCTGTGTTTGTCGTTGTTCTTGCTGTTGTTGGTGCTGTTGCTGTGTTTGTCGTTGTTCTTGCTGTTGTTGTGCTGTTGCTGTGTTTGTCGTTGTTCTTGCTGTTGTTGTGCTGTTGCTGTGTTTGTCGTTGTTCTTGCTGTTGTTGGTGCTGTTGCTGTGTTTGTCGTTGTTCTTGCTGTTGTTGTGCTGTTGCTGTGTTTGTCGTTGTTCTTGCTGTTGTTGGTGTTGTTGCTGTGTTTGTCGTTGTTCTTGCTGTTGTTGTGCTGTTGCTGTGTTTGTCGTTGTTCTTGCTGTTGTTGGTGCTGTTGCTGTGTTTGTCGTTGTTCTTGCTGTTGTTGGTGCTGTTGCTGTGTTTGTCGTTGTTCTTGCTGTTGTTGGTGCTGTTGCTGTGTTTGTCGTTGTTCTTGCTGTTGTTGGTGCTGTTGCTGTGTTTGTCGTTGTTCTTGCTGTTGTTGTGCTGTTGCTGTGTTTGTCGTTGTTCTTGCTGTTGTTGGTGCTGTTGCTGTGTTTGTCGTTGTTCTTGCTGTTGTTGGTGCTGTTGCTGTGTTTGTCGTTGTTCTTGCTGTTGTTGGTGCTGTTGCTGTGTTTGTCGTTGTTCTTGCTGTTGTGCTGTTGCTGTGTTTGTCGTTGTTCTTGCTGTTGTTGGTGTTGTTGCTGTGTTTGTCGTTGTTCTTGCTGTTGTTGTGCTGTTGCTGTGTTTGTCGTTGTTCTTGCTGTTGTTGGTGCTGTTGCTGTGTTTGTCGTTGTTCTTGCTGTTGTTGTGCTGTTGCTGTGTTTGTCGTTGTTCTTGCTGTTGTTGGTGTTGTTGCTGTGTTTGTCGTTGTTCCTGCTGTTGTGCTGTTGCTGTGTTTGTCGTTGTTCTTGCTGTTGTTGGTGCTGTTGCTGTGTTTGTCGTTGTTCTTGCTGTTGTTGGTGCTGTTGCTGTGTTTGTCGTTGTTCTTGCTGTTGTTGGTGCTGTTGCTGTGTTTGTCGTTGTTCTTGCTGTTGTTGGTGCTGTTGCTGTGTTTGTCGTTGTTCTTGCTGTTGTTGGTGTTGTTGCTGTGTTTGTCGTTGTTCCTGCTGTTGTGCTGTTGCTGTGTTCTTGCTGTTGTTGGTGCTGTTGCTGTGTTTGTCGTTCTTGCTGTTGTTGGTGCTGTTGCTGTGTTTGTCGTTGTTCTTGCTGTTGTTGTGCTGTTACTGTATTTGTCGTTGTTCTTGCTGTTGTTGGTGCTGTTGCTGTGTTTGTCGTTGTTCTTGCTGTGTTTGTCGTTGTTCTTGCTGTTGTTGGTGCTGTTGCTGTGTTTGTCGTTGTTCTTGCTGTTGTTGGTGCTGTTGCTGTGTTTGTCGTTGTTCTTGCTGTTGTTGGTGCTGTTGCTGTGTTTGTCGTTGTTCTTGCTGTTGTTGCTGCTGTTGCTGTGTTTGTCGTTGTTCTTGCTGTTGTTGGTGCTGTTGCTGTGTTTGTCGTTGTTCTTGCTGTTGTTGTGCTGTTGCTGTGTTTGTCGTTGTTCTTGCTGTTGTTGGTGCTGTTGCTGTGTTTGTCGTTGTTCTTGCTGTTGTTGTGCTGTTGCTGTGTTTGTCGTTGTTCTTGCTGTTGTTGTGCTGTTGCTGTGTTTGTCGTTGTTCTTGCTGTTGTTGGTGTTGTTGCTGTGTTTGTCGTTGTTCTTGCTGTTGTGCTGTTGCTGTGTTTGTCGTTGTTCTTGCTGTTGTTGGTGTTGTTGCTGTGTTTGTCGTTGTTCTTGCTGTTGTGCTGTTGCTGTGTTTGTCGTTGTTCTTGCTGTTGTTGGTGCTGTTGCTGTGTTTGTCGTTGTTCTTGCTGTTGTTGGTGCTGTTGCTGTGTTTGTCGTTGTTCTTGCTGTTGTTGTGCTGTTGCTGTGTTTGTCGTTGTTCTTGCTGTTGTTGTGCTGTTGCTGTGTTTGTCGTTGTTCTTGCTGTTGTTGTGCTGTTGCTGTGTTTGTCGTTGTTCTTGCTGTTGTTGTGCTGTTGCTGTGTTTGTCGTTGTTCTTGCTGTTGTTGTGCTGTTGCTGTGTTTGTCGTTGTTCTTGCTGTTGTTGTGCTGTTGCTGTGTTTGTCGTTGTTCTTGCTGTTGTTGTGCTGTTGCTGTGTTTGTCGTTGTTCTTGCTGTTGTTGTGCTGTTGCTGTGTTTGTCGTTGTTCTTGCTGTTGTTGTGCTGTTGCTGTGTTTGTCGTTGTTCTTGCTGTTGTTGTGCTGTTGCTGTGTTTGTCGTTGTTCTTGCTGTTGTTGTGCTGTTGCTGTGTTTGTCGTTGTTCTTGCTGTTGTTGGTGCTGTTGCTGTGTTTGTCGTTGTTCTTGCTGTTGTTGTGCTGTTGCTGTGTTTGTCGTTGTTCTTGCTGTTGTTGTGCTGTTGCTGTGTTTGTCGTTGTTCTTACTGTTGCTGTGTTTGGTGTTGGTGATGTTGTTACTGTTATTTTGTTGGAGCTGTTATTTTTGTTGCTGCTGTTACTTTTGTTGCTGCTGTTATTTTTGCTGCTGCTGCTGCTCTTGTTGTTGTTGCTGCTGCTGCTGTTATTGCTGATGCTGTTATTGTTGCTGTTGTTGTTGGTGGTAGTTGCGATGGTGTTGTTTTATTGTCGTAGTTTAATTGTCGTTAGCGTTCTTGTTGCTTAGTTTGTGGTGTTATTGTCGTTGTTGTTACTTGTTTGAGAGCTGTTGTCTCCATATTGCCTGCTTGAGGGAAGACAGTGCTGGATGTATACTCACCATGGGACCATACACCCTTACCATGGCACCATACAACCTCACCATGGCTCCATACAACCTCAAGATGGCACCATACAGCCTCACCATGGCACCATACAGCCTAAAGATGACACCATACAACCTACCATCGCACCATATACCCTACCATCTCACCATACACCCTACCATAGCACCATATAGCCTCACCATGGCTCTACACAGCCTCAAGATGGCACCATACAGCCTCACCATGGCACCATACAGCCTAAAGATGACACCATACAACCTACCATCGCACCATATACCCTACCATCTCACCATACACCCTACCATAGCACCATATAGCCTCACCATGGCTCTATACAGCCTCAAGATGGCACCATACAGCCTCACCATGGCACCATACAGCCTAAAGATGACACCATACAACCTACCATCGCACCATATACCCTACCATCTTACCATACACCCTACCATAGCACCATATAGCCTCACCATGGCTCTATACAGCCTCAAGATGGCACCATAAAGCCTCACCATGGCACCATACAGCCTAAAGATGACACCATACAACCTACCATCGCACCATATACTCTACCATCTTACCCTACACCCTACCATAGCACCATATAGCCTCACCATGGCACCATACAGCCTCACCATCGCACCAAAACACCCTACCATGGAACTGTGTACGCACCATCACCACTATCGTCACCAACACAATCACCGTCATCTTCACCACCACTGCCACCATCACGACCTACTACTAACAAACACTAGGTCACGTTTATTATAGAAAAAAAAAATTCGGCCGTGACCTCTGACCGATACCACAACCAAAACAGGCCACGGAACGGGTAAGATTTGAACCCATGACAACGGGTCGTAAAGCGCCGTGGGTTCAAATCCTACCCGATTCGTTTTTTTTTTTTTGCAATCATGTCATTACGATTTCCTGAATCATAACCAAAACGTTTTCCAATTTATAATGGTATTTCTCTCCCCTTTATTTTAAACCACCACAACCACCACCAACAACCACAACTACAACAATCCCAACCACAATTCGCAATAGATTTCATTAAGAATTGACAAAAGCCGCAAAGCATCTAGGCTCATCTGTGACGCACTCCTGCGTCACCCAAACTCTCTGTATTTGCATATATGAATCCAGCGCGGGCGCCTACACCAGAATCTCAGCTCAGATTCCATCTTTCTCGTCTCCATTATACGTGGATGCTGAGAGAATCTATGCCGAGATGTTATCAGAGCTTTTCGGGTGCAGGAGTGTAAAAAAAAGTGTTTTTTTTTTGTGTGTGTTAGTTGCAAGGATACGTCGGAGCGTATAGTCGTTACTTCCGGTGCTATAAACGTCACTTCCGGTGCAGCAATCAAAACTTCCGGTACAGCACTCGGAACTCCTGGTAAAACACTCAAAATTCCCGGTGCATTAATCAGAACTTCCGGCACAGGATCAGCTCTTCTGGTGCAAACACAACACACATACACACACACAAAAAAAAAACACACACACAAACACACACACAAACACACACAAACACACACACAAACACACACACACACACACACACCCACCTACTACAAAAATCTAACATACACAGAAGACCTCTCATCAGTGGCGCTAGAAGGGCCGGTGGAAGACGAGCAGGAAAAGGTGAACGAGAGAACTTATAAGAGAAACACAGGAAGAACATAACTTATGGATGAGGACGGAGCGTAGCGTGCATATTTACCATCAGACCCCTAGCCCAACCCCTCCACCAACCTCTCTACCATCCCGTCCAACAACCCCTCCACCATCCCGTCCAACTACCCCTCCACCATCCCCTCCACCAACCCCTCCACCAACCTCTCTACCATCCCGTCCAACAACCCCTCCACCATCCCGTCCAACTACCCCTCCACCATCCCCTCCACCAACCCCTCTACCATCCCGTCCAACAACCCCTCCACCATCCCCTCCACCAACCCCTCTACCATCCCGTCCAACAACCCCTCTACCATCCCCTCCAACAACCTCTTCACCATCCCCTCCAACAACCCTTCCACCATCCCCTCCACCAACCTCTTCACCATCCCCTCCAACAACCCTTCCACCATCCCCTCCCCCAACCCTTTCACCATCCCCTCCACCAACCCCTCCAACAACCCCTCCACCATCTCGTCCAACAACCCCTCCACCATTCCCTCCAACAACCCTTCCACCATCCCCTCCACCAACCCTTTCACCATCCCCTCCACCAACCCCTCCAACAACCCCTCTACCATCCCGTCCAACAACCCCTCCACCATCCTCTCCACCAACCCCTCCACCATCCCTCCAACAACCCCTCCACCATCCCCTCCACTATCCCCTCCAACAACCCCTCCACCATCCCCTCCAACAACCCCTCCACCATCCCAACAACCCCTCCACCAACTCCCCTCCACCAACACAACAGGTACACCAGGTGGGATGTAAACAGCCCCATCAAAAGTCAGAGTATCCCACTGGGAGGGTATCCCCTCTTCCACCGATCACTCGCCTCCTCCTCTCCCTTGCTTGGCTGAACCTTCTCAAATGGGGTTCTAAACCTGAGTCTTCTCTGAACCGTCTCCGAACAGTATCGACTATCAAACCTTTCTATAAGAAATTCAACTTAAGGCTCTGATATCAACGTAATAAAAAACAAACCATCGCAGTAGTACTTGAAAAAGCAGCAGTAGTAGTAGTAGTAGTAATAGCAGAGTAGTAGGAGTAGAAAAAGGATTATATTAATAGTAACGGTAGCAGTACAGACACTATCAACAACAGCCAGCTGTGATTCATACACCAACCAGCTGTGATTGACACACCACCTGGCTCTGACACATCAACTCCCTCTCAGTGACATATCCGGCACTTGCCAGCAATACGAGAGAGAGATAGAGAGATAGAGATAGAGAGAGATAGAGAGAGAGATAGGGAGAGAGATAGAGAGAAAGATAGAGAGAAAGTCAATAAAGCTAGGGATCCTTAACCTTGTCAAACTCTGTGTAAAAAAAGAGATAGAAAAAGAGAAAGAGAGAAAGAGAGAGAGAGAGAGAGAGAGAGAGAGAGAGAGAGAGAGAGAGAGAGAGAGAGAGAGAGAGAGAGAGAGAGAGAGAGAGAGAGAGAATGGGCAAATGCAATGCTACCAGCCTTTATCTCCAGCTTAACGAATTTGCAGCTGAATTGACGACTCTTGCATGAATCTATTTCCATCACGTTCGTGTTATTTCTATTTTCTATTTTTTCCGTTCAGTTTTTCTCGGGGTAACTAAAAGGAATGGTAAAGAGTGGACACCGGAAAGAAATATCCGGGTATCGAAACAAACACTGGAACAACGTATCTCCTTAAGGAGACTATTTTCATCACTTGCTAAAGCTATCCTTGCAGCAAAACGCTGTCCCTGTACAGTTTTTTTTTGTTCGACTCAATATACAAATCAAGAAAGAAAAATAAGTCACAATTCTCCGGCTGGAACAACAAACAGTGATAATGTTGGTAGAATTACCGACAATATGTTGGGTGTAAGGGCACAAGTTCTGCTAATGACGCATTAGTTGCTCTTGTGTCCCTTTTATCTAACACACAAATAACACGCACATAGGATACTGAAACTTGTGACGACGTTTCGGTCCGACTTGGACCATTAACTAGTCAGACCTGAAGACAGTAAGGTCAGTGTTGAGCTCAGGTCAACATCAGTAGTGAAAGAAATGAACTGTAATTTGCGTATTCCTCTATTTCGTGCCATTGGACACACTGGTGGAACGAGTATCAGAGATATTTCTCACTTATTTCTTGTCTACTACCTTCATTTCTCTTTTTTTATACCCTAACTCTCATACGTATAATTTAAAAATATACTTTAAAATTTTATACCTCTTGTCTCCATCAGTATTTCTAATTACTTTCATATTATATTTGCGGGTATTTTTCATAGCTAGACCTGAACTTAAATAGTAATTAGGTTACTTTGTGTGGTGACATTGCTCCAAATATAAGTCAGTTTCTTCTGAGCCTTCAACTAAATCAAATTACATTTGTTTCATTATTACATATAAAACAAATGAAAATCATCGACTTTACATTTCTGCTGCTCTTGCTTTCTCTTGTGTACTCGACTGAAGAAGCTTACTGTATAGGCTCGTAGTGGGGAGTTCGATGCTTGTAGTGGGGACTTCGATGCTTGTAGTGGGGACTTCGAGGCTTGGAGTGTGGGACTTCGAGGCTTGCAGTGTGGGACTTCGAGGCTTGCAGTGTGGGACTTCGAGGCTTGCAGTGTGGGACTTCGAGGCTTGCAGTGTGGGACTTCGAGGCTTGCAGTGTGGGACTTCGAGGCTTGCAGTGTGGGACTTCGAGGCTTGCAGTGTGGGACTTCGGGGCTTGCAGTGTGGGACTTCGAGGCTTGCAGTGTGGGACTTCGAGGCTTGCAGTGTGGGACTTCGAGGCTTGCAGTGTGGGACTTCGAGGCTTGCAGTGAAAAACGGTGTGAAATGGGATCATTGCTTGGAGCGTCCTGTGTGTCAGTCTTCATGACGCTTGGTCAGTCAAATGTAACTGAGGGAAGTCGGCTTGAGGTTCGATAAAGACCTGACAAGAAACAAGGTCAGGATGAAGAAACCCTCAGACCTGTCAAGAGACCTTGCTGGACTCCCCGTAGCCAGCTGCCATTGTAGATCCACTCGTGTACATAGAACATGATGGGAAAGAGATGTCGGAGGACTTGGAAGTCCACACCGAGGTTATCTGCCTAGAACTATCAGCTTCTGCCTAGATTAACAACCATCGCATTTTATGTAGTTACACAGCCCGTTAGCTATGTCTACTGAGTAGTATGGTATTTATAATAGGAATTTTATGGACTCCATCTGATCTGCAAATTTGGGATTACTTAGTGTTGGACAGCAGGTTGTGGCTAAGCTCTCAAATGATCCTGTAAATACTGTGAGTGAAAAGCTTAGGCATTTATATATAAATATATGAATTGCTACAGAAAGTGTAATGAACACTAGTCAATGCTCAGAAATAACACACACACACACACACACACACACACACACACACACGTATTTCACGGAACAACGTATATAAGAAATGGACAAGGAAGGAATTTTAAGGTAGAGAATTACCGTCCCTCTGGCGAAGGGGCGAGGATTCTGGCCTACTACACCTCGGAAATTAAAGGAAATAGAGAACAAGTCAGCAATTTGCTTTTCATTGTTTTAACTATGGCGGTAGCGGAGTTACAGCCCCTGACATAAACAACGGTGACCCGTGTTATGGGCCTCTCTCTCAACAACCCAGCAAATTGGACCAATTACGAATAAACTTTTGTCCAATTCCAGTTTTGCCTCGGTATGCATGTGTGTGTGTGTGTGTGTGTGTGTGTGTGTGTGTGTGTGTGTGTGTGTGTGTGTGTGTGTGTGTGTGTGAGTTCCAGTAACTTGTAAGGCACTAATATTTTTTTCGCAGCTAATACAGGCTGGAATACCCATCGTTTGTGTGCGATAAAGGTGAGGTTTCCAGTGGAGACTTCGAGGCTTGCAGTGGAGACTTCGAGGCTTACAGTGGTGACTTCGAGGCTTGCAGTGGGGATTTCGAGGCTTGCAGTGGGGACTTCGAGGCTTGCAGTGGAAATTTCGTGGCTTGCAGTGGGGACTTTGAGGCTTGCAGAGGGGGAACTTCGAGGCTTGCAGAGAGGGAACTTCGAGGCTTGCAGGGGGAACTTCCAGGCTTGCAGGGGGAACTTCTAGGCTTGCAGTGGGGAACTTCCAGGCTTGCAGGGGGAACTTCGAGGCTTGCAGGGGGGACTTCGAGGCTTGCAGGGGGAGACTTCGAGGCTTGCAGGGGGGGGGGGAACTTCGAGGCTTGCAGAGGGGGAACTTCGAGGCTTGCAGGGGGAACTTCCAGGCTTGCAGGGGGAACTTCCAGGCTTGCAGGGGGAACTTCTAGGCTTGCAGTGGGGAACTTCCAGGCTTGCAGGGGGAGACTTCGAGGCTTGCAGGGGGGACTTCGAGGCTTACAGGGGGGGACTTCGAGGCTTACAGGGAGGGACTTCGAGGCTTACAGGAGGGACTTCGAGGCTTACGGGGGGGGGACTTCGAGGCTTGCAGGGGGGTCTTCGAGGCTTGCAGGGGGGGGTCTTCGAGGCTTGCAGGGGGGACTTCGAGGCTTGCAGGGGGGGACTTCGAGGCTTGCAGGGGGGGACTTCGAGGCTTGCAGGGGGGGACTTCGAGGCTTGCAGGGGGGACTTCGAAGCTTGCAGGGGGGGACTTCGAAGCTTGCAGGGGGGGACTTCGAGGCTTGCAGGGGGGACTTCGAGGCTTACAGGGGGGGACTTCGAGGCTTGCAGGGGGGACTTCGAGGCTTGCAGGGGGGACTTCGAGGCTTGCAGGGGGGGAGACTTCGAGACTTGCAAGGGAGGGACTTCGAGGCTTGCAGGGGGGACTTCGAGGCTTGCAGGGGGGGACTTCCAGGCTTGCAGGGGGGGACTTCGAGGCTTGCAGGGGGGACCTCGAGGCTTGCAGGGGGGACCTCGAGGCTTGCAGGGGGGGACTTCGAGGCTTGCAGGGGGGGACTTCGAGGCTTGCAGGGGGGGACTTCGAGGCTTGCAGGGGGGGACCTCGAGGCTTGCAGGGGGACTTCGAGGCTTGCAGGGGGGACTTCGAGGCTTGCAGGGGGGACTTCGAGGCTTGCAGGGGGGACTTCGAGGCTTGCAGGGGGGACTTCGAGGCTTGCAGGGGGGACTTCGAGGCTTTCAGTGGGGACTTTGAAGCTTTCAGTGGGGACTTTGAAGCTTTCAGTGGGGACTTCGAAGCTTTCAGTGGGGACTTCGATAAAGCAAACACCATACACTACCCGATAAGTCCAACTTCTCTAACTGAGCGATACGTTTCGACAATTTAGGTTACCCTTCTTCATAATCCCATCAATAAATCAGGATAATTCAGTAGCTAACTTATGAGACTATCAATAAAAAATTTATTAATGAACATACAAGGCATATACACAAGATATCCACCACTCAGTGCATAATCACCCAGAAGATACGCATATTTCTTGGTATACACACGCCCCTATGTATCCTCAGAGTATATCCATAAGCATTCCTTACGTCAATAAATACGTTAGTCTGTTGTTACCATCTAATAATCCCTTCAGTGATTCACTCCTGATTATCTCCCATTCTGCAGATGTTCTACATAACTCATTCGTGCTGAGACCTTCCTAATGAGCATAAAGATAATTATTTTGGAAGGTAATGTAAATAATACGTTCCAGTCTGCGTGTATTTCTTGTGTTTAATTAAATAATTTATTAGGATTTGTACCTGTCTCACACAAGGTTTGTTATTTTTCATCAGTAATTGCTAAATATGTGAAAATATCTCATGTATGGTTTATTTTTATCAATAAATGCTAAATGAAAGTGAAATTTGCTGGAATGAGAAGTACTGTGAACAATGAGAACGATCATGGTACTGCAGTGTGGCAGGTATTGTCGAAAAGTATGGTAGAACGATACCTGATACAGAGAAAAACCTATATAATAAAGAATATTTCGCTTTGTGTAAAGCTTTTTCAAATCGTAAAGCTCTACACAGAGCGGAACATTATCTCTGGTAAAGGCTTTGTTTACACCAGGGGTGTCTGTTGACCACGAAACAGGTCGAATACAGGAAGACAGAATTCTGACACTGTTTGCTTTCTGTGCTGGAGTGTAGATACTGCATTACACATACAATAAAGTGATACAAAAAAAAAATAAAACTAACGCAAAGGAACCACTGAAAATACGTGCATTAGTGAAGGATAGAAGTCAGTGACGTGGTTGGAAAAAAATCACAACTTTGCCGCAATATTACAGTTCGAAGAAGTCACACATTACCCATAGTACCGTGGACGAAAAAAAAATCACAACTCACACTGCCGTGGTTCGAACAAGTTATACTCGACCCACAGTACCGAGGTTCGAACAAGTTACACTCGACCCACAGTACCGAGGTTCGAACAAGTTACACTCGACCCACAGTACCGTGATTCGAAACAATCCTCAACAAACCCACATTTCGACCCTTCCTGACCATTATGAAGTAGCGAGTGCCCTAATAATGATCGAAGACTGGGCGAAACGTTTAGAGTTCAACTCGTTTTGTGCGCAAGCTAATCATAATCCTTGAGACTATTGTAGCATTGGATAAGACGTAACGGGAAGATTGGTGAACAATTGTGAGAATATCAATGCATTTCTTCAGAGAAAATGGGTAGAGCAGAGAGATAAAAAGGCGTCTTGTAGGTCAATAGCAAAAGTCTTCTGCTTATAACCGAGGGGCCAGGGCTCAATCCTGGGGCGGGAGGAGACGACAGGCCTGTTTCTTTACACCTGCTGCCCCTGTTCACCTAGCAGTAAGTAGGTAGCAGGGGTTAGGTACCTTCGATAGGGTTTAGCTTTGAAATGAGATGAGAAATAAGAGCTCTTGACCTGTAAATGAACTGGGAAAGAGCAGCTCTTAGTTTGTATGTCTGCTGAGGGAAAATAGCTCTTAGCTTGTATGTCTGCTGAGGAAAAAATAGATCTCTTGATCAATGAGCTGAGAAAAAAATAACATCCCTGGACCTACAAATAAACCGAGATAAAAATAGCAGCTCTCAGCCTGTGAACTGAGGAAGAATAACTGCTCTCAGCCTGTAAATTCAACAGTCAGAGAAACGGCTCAGTAGTGGTGTGTCGGAGAGAGAGAGAGGGAGAGAGAGAGAGAGAGAGAGAGAGAGAGAGAGAGAGAGAGAGAGAGAGAGAGAGAGAGAGAGAGAGAGAGAGAGAGAGAGAGACGACGACGTTCAAAATACATCTTCATACATTTATAACACAGAAATCCTGTTCCTGTAAATCGTTAACATCTTACAATAGACTGAAGATATTGAGCTGAAAGTAATTCATGATTCTATTCTCAAGACATGAAGTGTTCTTTTGTTTTGCAGACGTGACATGAATTGCCTTCTGTCTCGGGAAGCGGTAAACTCGTGTGGGTCATGGAGCCCCTGGAGCCTCCGTCTGATAACTGGGACCTTGTCTCTGATCACTCAGACATAATCTGACGTGATAATTACTGGAGTTAGTTCTTGAGACAACAGGAGTTTCCTGACACAAAGAGCACTGATAGCAACTGCTGTCTGCTGTATGGTATTGTATTACTTTCGGCGGACGGCGTAATGGAGGCTCGATCCTACGTTTGCTTCTCGAGGCCCTCGATCTGATCAATCAGTCTGTTGGTAATGCAACCAAAGGCTTTTTAATACTGTCGCCTTTGCATATGAGAATAAATAATCACTGCCAGTAGGCAAACACACACAAACACACACACACACACACACACACACACACACACACACACACACACACACACACACACACACACACACACACACACAATAACAAAAGTTTTCCTGTGAGCCGTCACACACTTGACACAGACTATGAAAGTGCAGCGGCAACTTCAACAGCTCCCGCCTGCGGCTGCTGCTGCGCCTGCGGCTTCGGCTGCATACCATTCTTCAGGCTTACCACAGCTGCACACCATCCTTCACCAAGGTTACCACAGCTGCACACCATCCTTCACCAAGGTTACCACAGCTGCACACCATCCATCAACAAGCTTACCACAGCTGCGCACCATCCGTCAACAATCTTACCACAGCTGCACACCATCCATCAACAAGCTTACCACAGCTGCACACCATCCATCAACAAGCTTACCACAGCTGCACACCATTCATCACCAAGCTTACCACAGCTGCACACCATTCATCACCAAGCTTACCACAGCTGCACACCATCCATCAACAAGCTTACCACAGCTGCACACCATCCATCAACAAGCTTACCACAGCTGCACACCATCCGTCACCAATTTTACCACAGCTGCACACCATCCATCAACAAGCTTACCACAGCTGCAGACCATCCGTCACCAAGCTTACCACAGCTGCACACCATCCGTCACCAAGCTTACCACAGCTGCACACCATCCATCAACAAGCTTACCACAGCTGCACACCATCCATCAACAAGCTTACCACAGCTGGACACCATCCATCAACAAGCTTACCACAGCTGCACACCATCCATCAACAAGCTTACCACAGCTGCACACCATCCATCAACAAGCTTACCACAGCTGCACACCATCCATCAACAAACTTACCACAGCTGCACACCATCCATCAACAAACTTACCACAGCTGCACACCATCCATCAACAAGCTTACCACAGCTGCACACCATCCATCAACAAGCTTACCACAGCTGCACACCATCCATCAACAAGCTTACCACAGCTGCACACCATCCATCAACAAGCTTACCACAGCTGCACACCATCCATCAACAATCTTACCACAGCTGCACACCATCCATCAACAAGCTTACCACAGCTGCACACCATCCGTCACCAAGCTTACCACAGCTGCACACCATCCGTCACCAAGCTTACCACAGCTGCACACCATCCATCAACAAGCTTACCACAGCTGCACACCATCCATCAACAAGCTTACCACAGCTGCACACCATCCATCAACAATCTTACCACAGCTGCACACCATCCATCAACAAGCTTACCACAGCTGCACACCATCCATCACCAAGCTTACCACAGCTGCACACCATCCGTCACCAAGCTTACCACAGCTGCACACCATCCGTCACCAAGCTTACGACAGATGCACACCATCCATCAACAAGCTTACCACAGCTGCACACCATCCATCAACAAGCTTACTACAGCTGCACACCATCCATCAACAAACTTACCACAGCTGCACACCATCCATCAACAAGCTTACCACAGCTGCACACCATCCATCAACAAGCTTACCACAGCTGCACACCATCCATCAACAAGCTTACCACAGCTGCACACCATCCGTCAACAAACTTACCACAGCTGCACACCATCCATCAACAAGCTTACCAC
>NC_091346.1:15647439-15677439 GCF_038502225.1 Cherax quadricarinatus
GTCAGTGCTAGGGCTAAGTAGCCTCCGTCAGTGATAAGGTTAAGTAGCCTTCCTCCACCAGTGCTATGCTAAGTACCCTGCGTCCGCCAGGGTTAAGTTTTCTCAGTCAATACTATGTTAGATAGCCTTCGTCCATCAGTGCTTTGTTAACGAACGGTGTTAACAAAGCACTGCGGCTTGGACTCTGTGCTGGAACTTCCAATAAAATGCTGCAGCTATTAATAGAGCCTGTGATGGAAGTGTTGAGAGCAGCATATTCGCCCTATTGATTCAGCTATTGTGCTTACAGAAATACAGAGATCCTTATCATGCAGTGCTAGCATGCATCACGGTCTGCAGTGACATCTGTGCTTTATAGAGCTTTCTTCCCCTCTACCAACAGTCCTAGTAACATATCTAACTCTCGTTCCTCTAAAGCCAGAGCCACTGTAGTCTGAGATGTAATGAAAGAGTCGAGCTGGGCCAGAAATTACCTTTGCGTGAGCGAGGTTCGTCTCTCATGTATTGGTATTATCCGGCATAAAAGGCGCACGAGAGTCGGCTGCTTGCTGGCTCGATGTCTCCAAGCAGGTGTAACGTAACATTAGTAAACAACTGCTAAAGTGTAACCCAAACCTTACCCTTGACCCTGACCTTAAGCATGTAAGGCACAGCCTGATTTTTCAAGCTTCTTGTGGGGTTGGGGGGAAGCGCGCCTTATATGCCGGAAAATACGGTAGGTGATGGCCTAAATGGCTTAACCTCGGCCATCTGCACAGATTTATAGGATGCTGAACTATATATACTTCTCAGTAGACAGAAACCGTACAAACCACCATAAAATTTTGAGATATTTCTTTTTCCCATGTAAATTCTCTCTCTCTCTACATGCAAGTTCTTAATGGGAGTAGATGTAAAGTCCTTAACAGATAGCCTCGTTGTAGATTTCAAAGTCAGCTGCTATACTTCTTAAATATGCTCTCTCTCTCTCTCTCTCTCTCTCTCTCTCTCTCTCTCTCTCTGTGTGGAGGGTCACAGCTGGTGATAATGTGCCGGTGGATTATAATAATCTGCATTGCAGATTACTTCTTCCGCTTTAGCGACGGTAGTGCAAGTTGCTCCATCAGGCCAAGTCTTCCTTAAGTTTGCAACTGAGTGTGGCAAGCCTCTGTAACACACGTGGGTGGGCGGTTGGGTAAGTGAACAGGTGGGTGGATAAGTGGGCGTGCGGGTGGGGAAGTCAATGGGTTGAGTATATGGGGCTATCACTTGACTGAAGGAAGGCTGGGCACCGAACAAGGCCCAGAGAGGTAGCATAGCTATGTGGCACTATGTGGCATTATGGGGCACCATGCGCTCCGTCTACCACCACCATTCCCACAGTCACCTTCTTCCATCACCTCCATCTCACCATCATCTTCCCCTCGACCATATCACACGATAAAGTATACCTCCCAAACAAAATCATCTTTGGGAATCCCACTTGGAAAAACAACAGACAGAGGATCACGTCACTATGTGACTCTTAGAGTAATACCACTGTAAAACACCACAGTAGAGGCTACACCAGTTGTATATCCTGTTACAGGACACGCTGGCTCACTCACCGTTTTATTCATGGTATATAATTACGACGCATTATTCATGGTAATTAATTTCGACGTGTTATTCATGGAATATATGTAAGTCGTATTATTCATGGTATATATGTAATTAAGACGCATTATTCATGGTATATATGTAATTACGACGTATTGTTAATGGCATAATGACATTATTCGTGGTATATACGTAATTGCAACCTCAAATATATAAGAACACACACACACACAGTGAGACCCTCGTGTGCCATGTCAGGTGCCAAATACGTTCAGGTGGCGTTATTTACCCTGTCTGCTGCTGCACTACCACAACCTGTGTCACGTTCCTCTCCTTCACCCACCTACCACCTTCACCACTACAACACTCAGCAGTTGGCGTTGTCAGCCTCGTCTGACTGACTCGGGTAATATCAGCTCAGGGATCTCTTAAAGAAGACTCATCCCTTCCTCAAGTATAAGACTTAGGTAATTATCTTGGATAACAAGGGCTGAGAAATTGGTCCTGCTGTTGAGCGCTCATCACTGTGACCAACATATTTGATCTGATGTAAGGTGTAAGGTAATGTTGAGAGTGGTGGTAGTTTTGCTGGTTTAAATGTAATAGCGTTATTGGCAAAGAAATGATAGCATGGCCTTTGATCAAATACAGCAAGTAGAAAACTAAATATTGTCCTGATATGTACGCATTTATACAAACAACCCGTGCCATGATATATATATATATATATATATATATATATATATATATATATATATATATATATATATATATATATATATATATATATATATATATATATATATATATGTCGTGCTGAATACGTAAAACTGGTCAATTAGCAAGAACTCATTTAAAATTAAGTCCTTTCTAAAATGTTCTCTTATACGTTTAAAGATATATTTTTTCATTAATGTTAATGTAAAAAATTTTAATTTTGCACCAAAAGAATCTTAGAAAACTTACCTAACCTTATTATAGCAAGAACAATTTATTTAAGCCTAACCCAACTATATATATTTTATATTTGTTTACAGTAATTTAATACTAAATAAACACAGTGAAATATATTTTTTTTCGTTAGGTTCAGAATGATTTTGGCGAAATTATTGCATACACAAATTTTCGCTTGTCCTATATGGCAAGATGAACGTTGCTATTTAAGCCAAGATGGCAAGTTCTGCCTATTCGGCACGATATAATATATATATATATATATATATATATATATATATATATATATATATATATATATATATATATATATATGTACGGAAGGTATATGTGCGCACGGCGAGTATATAAGCACATGGAGGTTATACCTACACATGGATATGTATACTTGAAGGAGTGTTAATCATAGTGAATTCACCTCTTACAAGCATGCTTTAATTACTCTATTTTGAGATCAAAGCATCCTTAGACGGTGCACAGGTGACACTCAGCCTTCAACGACCCTAAACAACTGGTAGGCTTCAGCCACGACGGACCGACCAACAAAGCCGGTTGCTATATAACTCTCGGCTTGAAACGTGGTAAAGGAATTATTGAAAAGTGTGTGAGTATTGAACTCACTCTTTTACGGACTGAAAAACGAGTTAAGTGAAACTTTTTGTCAGACATTCCAGGGTATTTCCGTTTAGGCATAAAATTCTTTCGGCCCATTGAATACTTTTTTTTTCAGTTAGTGTGTTAAAAATTGGTATTTTTGATGCTTTCCAGAGGGCCGAGAGAGAGAGAGAGAGAGAGAGAGAGAGAGAGAGAGAGAGAGAGAGAGAGAGAGAGAGAGAGAGAGAGAGAGAGAGAGAGAGAGAGTATTCGTATATAACACCGCCACGTTTTAAAAGAGACACTTGCGGTATACTGCGTTCCTACACTGATAAAGGTCACTGTGTGTGGGCGAAACGTTGTCAGTAGAAGATCGCATTATTCTGCATTTGTGCCTCTTCTCAATACCAAGAAGTCTTGTAAACAAATCTTGTAAACAAATCCGCAGCATTGTTTGCAAGACAAATTTCGGAATTTATAATTTAATCTCGTGTAACTTAGCAACACGGGATAAGAAATGAAAACACACACACACACACACACACACACACACATTCTCTCTCTTTCTCTCACACACATTCTCACACAGACATTTTCTCTCTCTCTCTCTCTCTCTCTCTCTCTCTCACACACACACACAAACTCTCTCACACACACACTAACATAAAATAATTTCACTATCTTAACAAGTCATCTTACGCAAACCTTATCCTCTTTCATCCCCGACTTGCCACACGAAAAACACAGCACTTAATTCTTTAACGTCAGGGCTGTGTCAGTGTTGAATCTCAAATGATAGTGTCTGCTCACAATGTTTGAACCTAAGCACCGGGATCCAACCGGGGCTCAGAGGGGCATTCACTCCAACAAATGACTACAGAAATAGGATTTTAATCCCAGGAAAAATACTCTATATTACAGGTTACATATATACCACCAGCATCGCCACTGTTTCCCCCTCCCTGACCAACACCACCCCCTCTCTGACCACAACTATTACACCCCACTCCCTCCCCCTCTCACTGTTGCAGATGACGATTGCATTCACATGTGCAATATCTGGGTATCTTGTAGATGTTTCGGCATTCAAGAGGCCGGGTCTCAGACCGGGCCGAGGGGGTATTGACCCCCCGAAATCCTCTCCAGTTATACTCCAGGTATCCAGTGGCTTTATCAATACAAACTCATGGATATAAGTGGAAGACGGTAGAACTATGTACAAAAGGTAATCAGTCCATCAAGACTGATGAATTTAACGTATCGATCCCAGACTGAGAGATTGATTACCTCAAACTCATCTGCTTTTTCCACCGTTCTTCTCTGTATTAGACTGAAGAAACCACTGGCTGGTAAAACGTTTCCTCAGTAAAGATTCAGAACCGACGGTCGCTATGTAGGTACTGAGGCTCGTGATAACCACTCCTATACACAATCTGAACGTATGAGAAGCTTACGACGACGTTTCGGTCCGACTTGGACCATTTACTAAGTCACACTAAAAGAGGTAGGGAGCCAGTATATATACAGGCGAGGGTGACAGGGAAGGGACCAAGAGAGGAAGAACAAGAAGTAGTGGTAGTGGTAATGTTGGTAGTGGTAATGCTGATAGTGGTAGTGGTAATGCTGACAGTGGTAGTGGTAAGGCTGATAGTGGTAGTGGTAATGCTGGTAGTGGTAGTTATAATGCTGGTAGTGGTAGTTATAATGCTGGTAGTGGTAGTGATAATGCTGGTAGTGATAGTGATAATGCTGGTAGTGTTAGTGATAATGCTGGTAGTGGTAGTGATAATGCTGGTAGTGGTAGTGATATTGTTGGTAGTGGTAGTGTTGCGACCCCTGAATGGGTCACAATGTATATAATGTATATTACCTTTTTATATAATTTTATATTGCTTATATTTGCGATAATAGCTAAATCGTAAATATATTGCTTTGTATTATTATTTGACTTAGTTACTTTTTTTAGGTAGGATGTAACATATATTATTCAGTGCTCATAGTTCAAGTCTTGATTTTCTAACTACTGTAATTATCGCTCGTTGCTAGTTTCCCTGCCGGCTTCTTGGTGTTGCTGGGCAGCAACAGTCCACAGAGCAATCACGTGATCAGAGAGGGGGGTGTTCACACCTCGCCTGGAGTAGTCAGTCTGGGCTAGACTCTCTTGATGGTTAGACGTTCTCCTGGCAAGACGCTCCACATACCTCTCTCTTGTGGGCCCTTATTGGAAGATCGGCTCTGTCGCTTTCTTGTTGCTGGCTCTGTAGAACTCTGTTCATAGAACATTGTCTAGACTTAGTGATTTTCGACGTTGTACTGAGGTTGTGTGTCTCATAGACACTCTGAGAAACTCAGGTCCTGAGCTGTAGCTTCTGACCTAACTTGTACTGGTATCTGTGTATTATCACAGTCGGGGACTTTCTTATGCTGAACTTAGATTCAGTAATATGGGAGTTTTGTGACTTTTGTAGAGGATCTGCAGATGGTCCCTACTTAGTGTCGTTATATTATCTCCTTGATCCTGATTCTGTGTCGCAGTTGCTTGTTATATTGCTATTGGGCTTAGCAGTCTTTTTATTGTTCAAGCAAGCTGTTCTGATTGCCAGGTGGTCAAGAAGTTAGTTAATGTGAGGACTTAGTCACTAGTTAAGTCTAGTCGAGTCGTGAGACATAGCGAACTACTTAGAGCACTTACATACACACAAAGTTATTTATATATATATTATTAAATGTTAATGTACCAGACGGTACTTAAGACTTATAAATGTGATATGTGCCATCAGCACAATATTACTGTACACGAGAGAAGTGATTATTATTAATTTGTTTAAATTGATTAATTTATTTTAATTTGATAATATACTCCTAGACAATTTTGTTTATTAATAAACTTATTAAATTTTAATTTCTCTAGTTAGTAGCCTACCAGTTGTAATCCGGAAGCACTAATAATTCTTATTGAATTCTACTGGATAATTGGACCAGGACACTGACTACTTGTTATGAAAACCCAGTAACAGGCTGGATGCTAGAAGGGCAGTCCTTTCTAGTATTCACTGGAGATCTCTATGCTTATTAGAAATCGCGTTTTTTGTAACAGTAGTGATAATGCTGATAGTGGTAGTGGTAATGCTGGTAGTGATAATGCTGGAAGTGGTAGTGATAATGCTGGTAGTGGTAGTGGTAATGCTGGTAGTGGTAGTGATAATGCTGGTAGTGGTAGTGGTAATGCTGCTAGTGGTAGTGATAATGCTGGTAGTGGTAGTGGTAATGCTGGTAGTGGTAGTGGTAATGCTGGTAGTGGTAGTGATAATGCTGGTAGTGGTAATGCTGGTAGTGATAGTGATAATGCTGGTAGTGGTAGTGGTAATGCTGGTAGTGGTAGTGATAATGCTGGTAGTGGTAGTGGTAATGCTGGTAGTGGTAGTGATAATGCTGGTAGTGGTAATGCTGCTAGTGGTAGTGATAATGCTGGTAGTGGTAGTGGTAATGCTGGTAGTGGTAGTGATAATGCTGGTAGTGGTAGTGGTAATGCTGGTAGTGGTAGTGATAATGCTGGTAGTGGTAGTGATAATGCTGATTGCTGGTAGTGGTAGTGGTAATGCTGGTAGTGGTAGTGATAATGCTGGTAGTGGTAGTGGTAATGCTGGTAGTGGTAGTGATAACGCTGGTAGTGGTAGTGATAACGCTGGTAGTGGAAGTGGTAATACTGGTAGTGGTAGTGATAATGCTGGTAGTGGTAGTGATAATGCTGGTAGTGGTAGTGGTAATGCTGGTAGTGGTAGTGATAATGCTGCTGGTGGTAGTGATAATGCTGGTAGTGGTAGTGATAATACTGGTAGTGGTAGTGATAATACTGGTAGTGGTAGTGATAATGCTGGTAGTGGTAATGCTGGTAGTGGTAGTGATAATGCTGGTAGTGGTAGTGATAATGCTGGTAGTGGTAGTGATAATACTGGTAGTGGTAGTGGTAATGCTGGTAGTGGTAGTGATAATGCTGGTAGTGGTAGTGATAATGCTGGTAGTGGTAGTGATAATGCTGGTAGTGGTAGTGCTAATGCTGTTAGTGGTAGTGATAATGCTGGTAGTGGTAGTGATAATGCTGGTAGTGGTAGTGATAATACTGGTAGTGGTAATGCTGGTAGTGGAAGTGATAATTCTGGTAGTGATAATGGTAATGCTGGTAGTGGAAATATCACATCACTATCACCACCGTCAATACAATCATCAATAATATCACCAGTTTCACGAGAACACACCTGCCACTGTCACAGTTCTCAGCCCCTTCCTTATTACCATCACAACCACCACTGCGGCCACTGATTTCACCAATATACCTCCAACACCATCACCAACACCACTATCACCAACACCACAACCCCCCCCTATCACCACCAACCATCCACCACCACAACCCCCCCTCCACACCCACCCCACCACAGTAACAACCTCTCGTCTTCAGCCTAGGAATTTCACCATCAAATTCGACCTTCTGTATCACTGCCATAAACAACACGTTAAATAAAACAATATCAACTATCACAGATTCAAATATCGTCAAATATATGCGAATATACCAGCGTTAAGGAACTGTTATACCTTGTATAACACTCGGGTATATCCGCTATTGTCTTTTCTTTGAAATTTTATGCATTTTATACATCTCATTCTTTTAAATATACATTTTTTAAGTGTTCTTTACTGCAGTATTAAACGAGTTTGTGCTCTTGTTGTAATATAATATTTTACTCAGTTTCCCCTCTCGATCTTTTTCTCGCTCTTTCTCTCTCGCTCTTTTTCTCTCTCGCTCTTTTTGTTTCTTTTTGTCTCTCGCTCTTTTTCTCTTTCTCTCTTTTTCTCTCTCGCTCTTTTTCTCTCTCGCTCTTTTTGTTTCTTTTTGTCTCGCTCTTTTTCTCTTTCTCTCTTTTTCTCTCTTGCTCTTTTTCTCTCTCGCTCTTTTTCTATTTCTCTCTTTTTCTCTCTTGCTCTTTTTATCTCTCGCTCTTTTTCTCTTTCTCTCTTGCTCTTTTTCTCTCTCGCTCTTTTTCTATTTCTCTCTTTTTCTCTCTTGCTCTTTTTCTCTCTCGCTCTTTTTCTATTTCTCTCTTTTTCTCTCTTGCTCTTTTTCTCTCTCGCTCTTTTTCTCTTTCTCTCTTTTTCTCTCTTGCTCTTTTTCTCTCTCGCTCTTTTTCTCTCTCGCTCTTTTTCTCTTTCTCTCTTTTTCTCTCTTGCTCTTTTTCTCTCTCGCTCTTTTTCTATTTCTCTCTTTTTCTCTCTTGCTCTTTTTCTCTCTTACTCTCTTACTCTTTTCTCTCTCATCTTTTTTTCTCTCTCTTTCATTGAGAAAATATACCTCACGAAGTTACTTTCATTTATATTTACTTATTTAATTTATTCTTGATTGTACACAAATAACCCGGACACAGGAGAAACTTACCACGACGTTTCGCTCCGACTTGAACCATTAACTGGTCACAGGTGTGACAAGTTAACTGCTCGAGTCAGAGCGAAACGTCGTGGTAAGCTCCTCTCTCCTACGTGTGGGTTGTTTGTGTGTTGTTCCAGTCACGGTACCGTGACCTTCCATTCTTTATTCATGACTGGTCGTGAACATGTTACGTGCAGCCTTAGTAATCCTCGTTATGTAGTAGATGGGCTTCAAACCCCCCAATAACCTACTCTTTCTCTCCCAAATTATAGTCGCTTAGCACATATATCAGTGACTTACAGCTTCTAGGAAAGTAACCCTTATTGACTACACTAAAGTCAAGATAACGTGTAAAAAAATACACGATATTGAAGAGAAGGGGAATTTCACACACACACACACACACACACATACACACACACACACACACACACACACACACACACACACACACACACACACACACACACACACACACACTGCGCGGAATAGACGAGGTGGACAAAGACGGGATGTTCCAGAGAAGGGACACAAACACAAGAGGTCACAATTGGAAGTTGAAGACTCAGATGAATCAAAGGGATGTTAGGAAGTATTTCTTCAGTCATAGAGTAGTCAGGCCATGGAATAGCCTAGAAAGTGACGTAGTGGAGGCAGGAACCATACATAGTTTTAAGGCGAGGTATGATAAAGCTCATGGGGCAGGGAGAGAGAGGACCTAGTAGCAATCAGCGAAGAGGCGGGGCCAGGAGTTATGAATCGACCCCTGCAACCACAAATAGGTGAGTACACACACAACTATGAACTATAATGGATACAGAGATACTCGTGAATTGATATTAAGCTCTACCAATTTAAGGGCAATAAGTTGGGTACTGGAAATAAACTGTTAGTGTTTAAAACTGCGGAAATATATGCAACATCTCTTTTATCTCTCTATCTCTTTCTCCTGCATTTATCACTAATTTTTTTCCTTCTATCTCTCTCCCCTCTTCATTAAATTGGGGTGTAATCTTCCTTGTGTTTACGTGTGTGTGTGTGTGTGTACTCACCTAATTGTGGTTGAAAGGGTCGAGACTCAGCTCCTGGCCCCGTCTCTTCACTGATCGCTGCTAGGTCCTCTCTCTGCTTCCAGAGCTTTGTCATACCTCGTCTTAAAGCTATATGTTGGTCGGTGAAGTGGCAGATGCAGTTTAATATAGACAAATGCAAAGTTCTAAATGTTGGACAGGAAAATAACCATGCCACATATAAACTAAATGTCGATCTTAATATTACGGATTGCGAAAAAGGTTTAGGAGTTCTGGTTAGCAGTAATCTGAAACCAAGACAACAGTGCATAAGTGTTCGCAATAAAGCTAACAGAATCCTTGGCTTTATATCAAGAAGCATAAATAATAGGAGTCCTCAGGTTGTTCTTCAACTCTATACATCCTTGGTTTGGCCTCATTTAGATTATGCTGCACAGTTTTGGTCACCGTATTACAGAATGGATATAAATTCTCTGGAAAATGTACAAAGGAGGATGACAAAGTTGATCCCATGCATCAGAAATCTTCCCTATGAGGATAGACTGAGGTCCCTGAATCTGCACTCTCTAGAAAGGCGTAGAATTAGGGGGGATATGATTGAGGTGTATAAATGGAAGACAGGAATAAATAAAGGGGATGTAAATAACGTGCTGAAAATATCTAGCCTAGACAGGACTCGTAGCAATGGTTTTAAGTTGGAAAAAATCCAGAATCAGGAAGGATATAGGAAAGTACTGGTTTAGTAATAGAGTTGTGGATGAGTGGAACAAACTCCCAAGTACAGTTATTGAGGCTAAAACGTTGTGTAGTTTTAAAAATAGGTTAGATAAATACATGAGTGGGTGTGGGTGGGTGTGAGTTGGACCTGACTAGCTTGTGCTACTAGGTCAGTCGTCGTGTTCCTTCCTTAAGTGAATGTGACTTGCCCTGACTAGGTTGGGGCATTGGCTTAAGCCGGTAGGAGACTTGGACCTGCCTCGCATGGGCCAGTAGGCCTGCTGCAGTGTTCCTACTTATGTTCTTATGTATGGTTCCTGCCTCCACGATATCACTTGTTAGGTTATTCCATTTCCTGACAACTCTACGACTGAAGAAATACTTCCTAACATCCCTCTGACTCGACTGAGTCTTCAGCTTCCAATTGTGACCCCTTGTTTCTGTGTCCCCTCTCTGGAACAACCTGTCTCTCTCTACCTTATCTATTCCATGCAGTATTTTGTATGTCGTTATCATGTCTCCCCTGACCCGCCTGTCCTCCAGTGTCGTCAGTCCGATTTCCCTCAACCTTTCTTCGTAGGACATACCCCTGAGCTCCGGAACTAGCCTTGTTGCAAACCTTTGCACTTTCTCTAATTTCTTGACGTGCTTGACCAGGTGTGGGTTCCAAACTGGTGCTGCATATTCCAGTATGGGCCAGATGTACACAGTGTACAGTGTCTTGAACGATTCCTTACTAAGGTATCGGAACGCTATTCTCAGGTTTGCCAGGCGCCCTATGCTGCAGCATACGGTTGATGTGTGCCTCCGGAGACATACTTGGTGTTATGGTCACCCCAAGATCTTTCTCCTTGAGCGAAGTTTGCAGTCCTTGTCCACCTAGTCTATACTCTGTCTGCGGTCTTCTTTGCCCTTCTCTGATCTTCATGACTTTGCATTTGGCAGAGTTGAATTCAAGAAACCAGTTGTTGGACCACATGTCCAGCCTGTCCAGGTCTCTTTGAAGTCCTGCCTGGTCCTCATCTGATTTAATTCTCCTCATTAACTTCACATCATCTGCGAACAGGGACACCTCTGAGTCTATCCCTTCCATCATGTGATTCACATATACCAGAAATAGCACTGGTCCTAGGACCGACCTCTGTGGGACCCCGCTCGTCACAGGTGCCCACTGTGATACCTCATCCCGTACCATGACTCGTTGTTGCCTCCTTGTCAGATATTCTCTGATCCATTGCAGTGCCCTTCCTGTTATACGCGCCTGATCCTCTAGTTTTTGCACTAGTCGCTTGTGAAGAACTGTGTCGAAGGCCTTCTTGCAGTCCAAGAAAATGCAATCAACTCACCCCTCTCTCTCGTGTCGTACTTCCGTAACTTTGTCATTGAACTCCAGAAAGTTTGTGACACAGGATTTGCTTTCCATGAATCCGTGCTGGTTGTCGTTTATAATCTTGTTCCGTTCCAGGTGCTCCACCACTCTCCTCCTGATAATCTTCTCCATGACTTTGCATACTATACAGGTCAGTGACACAGGTCTGTAATTTAGTGCCTCTTTTCCGTCTCCTTTTTTAAAAATGGGAACTACATTTGCGGGCTTCCATACCTCAGGTAGTTGCCCAGTTTTAAGGGATGTGTTGAAGATTGTGGTTAATGGCACACACAGTATATCTGCTCCCTCCCTGTGTGTGTGTGTGTGTGTGTACTCACCTAGTTGTACTCACCTAGTTGAGGTTGCGGGGGTCGAGTCCGAGCTCCTGGCCCCGCCTCTTCACTGATCGCTACTAGGTCACTCTCCCTGAGCCGTGAGCTTTATCATACCTCTGCTTAAAGCTATGTATGGATCCTACCTCCACTACATCGCTTCCCAAACTATTCCACCGAGTGTGTGTGTGTGTGTGTGTGTGAAAGGCTGGAGACTTGATCCTCCTTAAGGAACTTGACCCTATGTTTTACAAGTGGAGATTAGAGAGTATAGCCACTCGGTCATAGCCATCTTTTGAAGAAATCAGAGACAAGAAAGTGGCTAGCAGTCCAAGAGAGTGGTGCATACTCGAGATATGCACAAACTTTCGTCCCATAAAGTGTAGCAGACATTGGTGTTGAGGAGGTACGAGGCTCGCCTTGACGACGTAAGTTTCCTGACTGCTTTTAAAATGTGGTTCCTCTTAGCCATTACGAAGGTAAGTCTCACTTCTGGGGTGACCTTGAACGCTGCGTTCTAGGTCACCTCAGGTCAATGTCGCTCTCTATAGCATAGATATTTCATGCTCCCTAGAGTACTGATATATTAGAGAATGATCACAATATGCGCATCTAAACAGATATACCTCACACACACACACACACACACACACACACACACACACACACACACACACAAACACAAACACACACACACACACACACACACACACACACACACACTGGTCACAAGAATCAACATATTATTTAAATGAATATAATAGGACAAATTCAGCTGGTATCCCAATTTCAAAGGATTTGTTGACAAGATTTAGAGAAACATGACGCCTTACGAACACCACTCAAATTTCATTATCAGATTTTACGAAATTGATATTTACCAATTAACTCGTAGAAGAACGTTTCAACAATAATGCGTGGGACCAGAATTGGTCCGACGTGGAATGGGCCAGCGATTCGAAAATTGTCGCACCGTAGAGGGAGAGGCTGGAAGCATAGTCAACGGAGAGCGAAGGTCAGATAAATCGAAGGAGTCAGTCGAGACCTCAGTACCTGAAGCGGGTGAGGAAACAGCACCACGAGCAAGTGACCTGCTTAATAATTAGGTACACAGCTGCCAAGAACAGGTAACTTTCGCTGTGTCTCATGTTACATTCTCAGAGAAATGAACATGGAACTCTTCAGTCAACTCGTCAGTGAAAATGGCATCCTAACTTTTTTTTCCAATTATTATTATTGATAATATTTTTCTAATTATTATTATTGATAATAAAACAAAAGTGAATCAACACAATCATAACGTTGAAAAATAATAAACTTAAATGTAAAGATAAAAACTAGCTTGTAAAACTATCCAAAAATAGAGAGACAACACAAGGTGAGAAGATACTCTCTGAGTCCCTGGTAAGACGTGACGAATTAGACCATAATGTTAAGGTCGCATCTGCCTTCCCTTCTCTGGGAATTTGCTGAGAGCATCAGTCTTCCCTGAGAGACACAATGCTTTATCCTCCCGCTCTTTGTCTTCTCTCTCTCTCTCTCTCTCTCCTTTAGCAAGATGTTGTAGCTGATGACATGTAATAAGGTAAATTTTCCTTTCATGGAGATGAGTTCTCTTACATCTTGGCAAATGGGTGGGAAATGTATCCTATCTACCATTCTCTCGAGGTTATCTCCGAAGAGGCAAGAAGAAGTTATGCTTTCCGGTGGAGAACTGACGTGATGATTTCTGTCTCTGGCTCTACCAGCCTGATGAGCAAGACACATGTGCCATGCTTAGGTATCTTTTTTTGAGGGGGATGGAGGTGGGGGGTTGAATGTCTTGTTAGCTAGTTTGGTGTCGGCTGTGGTCTTGAGTACGTAGCACCAGTGTGGAGCCCACACTGGTGCTCCGTAATGGAACTATAAGTAGACAGAGGTTTAATGACAAATATAAATCTTAAGAAAAAGTGGATAAATAAATATTTGGGAAGTTATATAGGGCGTAATGACAACATTGTTAGGCTGTGTGCCAGTAGTTAAAGACTTTTGAGAGGAACACACAACACCGGTCGACAACGTTCTATTTCTAAAGCTTAAGAATTTATTAAATTTTACAGAAATATTTACATTAAAACATAAGAATGGAGGAGCATTGTAGTAGGCCTACTAATCTATGCTAAAGTACTCCTAAGATCCTAAATATCTTATCATAGGCTAAGAGACTGATCATCCTCTATCTCCACTTTTGTTTCAATTAGTCTGCTACGCAAGAAGTCTGCTGCGCAAGCGAAACATTTCGAGAATAAAGATTCTTGAACGTTTCTCATCCATCTTACCTTCCAA
The DNA here is from genome assembly GCF_038502225.1 of Cherax quadricarinatus. Classification (NCBI taxonomy): domain Eukaryota; kingdom Metazoa; phylum Arthropoda; class Malacostraca; order Decapoda; family Parastacidae; genus Cherax; species Cherax quadricarinatus. The sequence continues at coordinate 15,661,765 of NC_091346.1, forward strand.
TTTGTCCAAACTATTCATTAAAGTTACTGAAGGTGTTAGCCTCAATACCAGTATCTGACGGATTGTTCCACTCGTCGACAACTCTATTGCCAAAGTAGCGCTCCTGTTTATATCGATCCAAATTTCTTTAATTTGAATCCATTGTTACGAGTCCAGTCCTGCAGAACGTGATGTATATCCCATTGATTTTTACCTGTTTTCCATGTGTTTAAATCAGTCAAACCAATGGAAATAATAATAACACTAAGAAGAATAAAAATAATTCAGAAGTTAGCAACTTCATTGCCTGGGTCAATAAACCAAAAGATTACCAGGATTTACACACCTCTTGGAGAGAGTATTAAAGGAAATCCACAGTAATCCCTGGAACAAAGGTGATGCTGGAAGTGGGGAGGTGGGGGGGAGATGGGAGTGTACCATGTGAGGGTGTGTGGCCCAGGGACGGTGTGGCCCAGGTGGGGGTGTGGCTCAGGTTAATGAGACCATAGGCTAACTTTTATTGTTGTGGCCAGACCTCAGAGGTGGCTGACCTCTTACTGCACACCTCACAGGTGAGTTAATCAAGCAGGTGGATGCGGCAGGGTGTGGCCGTTGGAGGGGGAAGAGAGAAGGGAAGGCAGGAAAGAGAGGAGGGTAAAGAGAAGAGGGGAGGGTAAAACGAGAGAGAGAGAAGGGGACTATGTTCCTTCCGAGAATACAATTATAATAATCTTGAACGGGATTCATGCTGACAATATCAGCGACCTTTGCCTAGAATTTACCTTAACCTGGCTTCGAGGGTTGAGCCTTAAATGTGGTAATATGGAGCAGTGAGAGACCCATTGACAGCCCCACTGTGACTGGAGTCTAATTGAGCTTATTTTCCACGGTAAATAACAGAGAAAAAAGAAAAAGGAATGCTGGTTGTAGAAAAAGGCTTTTATTGGGAGAACATTTAGCTCAACGTAGAGCTTTTATTAAGTTATGGGTTTTTCTTACCTTCATGTAGGATGACCCACAGAAGAAAACGCCTTTACCAACACTCGGTTAATAGCTTTCTTGCCCCAGAAGTGCGCAGATATCACCTTTGAGATTACAACAATTCCTTCCCATGTCATCCTTCAGGCACTGTGCCTCCCACCTTCAGGCACTGTGCTTCACACCTTCAGGCACTGTGCTTCCCACCTTCAGGCACTGTGCTTACGACCTTCAGTCACTGTGCCTCCCACCTTCAGGCACTGTGCTTACCACCTTCAGGCACTGTGCTTACCACCTTCAGGCACTGTGCTTACCACCTTCAGGCACTGTGCTTACCACCTTCAGGCACTGTGCTTACCACCTTCAGTCACTGTGCTTACCACCTTCAGTCACTGTGCTTACCACCTTCAGGCACTGTGCTTACCACCTTCAGGCACTGTGCCTCCCACCTTCAGGCACTGTGCCTCCCACCTTCAGGCACTGTGCTTACCACCTTCAGGCACTGTGCTTACCACCTTCAGGCACTGTGCTTACCACCTTCAGGCACTGTGCCTCCCACCTTCAGGCACTGTGCTTACCACCTTCAGTCACTGTGCCTCCCACCTTCAGTCACTGTGCCTCCCACCTTCAGTCACTGTGCCTCCCACCTTCAGTCACTGTGCCTCCCACCTTCAGTCACTGTGCCTCCCACCTTCAGTCACTGTGCCTCCCACCTTCAGTCACTGTGCTTACCACCTTCAGTCACTGTGCTTACCACCTTCAGTCACTGTGCCTCCCACCTTCAGTCACTATGCTTACCACCTTCAGTCACTGTGCTTATCACCTTCAGTCACTGTGCTTACCACCTTCAGTCACTGTGCTTACCACCTTCAGTCACTGTGCTTACCACCTTCAGTCACTGTGCTTACCACCTTCAGTCACTGTGCCTCCCACCTTCAGTCACTGTGCCTCCCACCTTCAGGCACTGTGCTTACCACCTTCAGTCACTGTGCCTCCCACCTTCAGTCACTGTGCTTACCACCTTCAGTCACTGTGCCTCCCACCTTCAGTCACTGTGCTTACCACCTTCAGTCACTGTGCCTCCCACCTTTAGTCACTGTGCTTACCACCTTCAGTCACTGTGCCTCCCACCTTCAGTCACTGTGCTTACCACCTTCAGTCACTGTGCCTCCCACCTTCAGGCACTGTGCTTACCACCTTCAGGCACTGTGCTTACCACCTTCAGTCACTGTGCTTACCACCTTCAGTCACTGTGCCTCCCACCTACAGGCACTGTGCTTACCACCTTCAGGCACTGTGCTTACCACCTTCAGGCACTGTGCCTCCCACCTTCAGGCACTGTGCCTCCCACCTTCAGGCACTGTGCTTACCACCTTCAGTCACTGTGCTTACCACCTTCAGTCACTGTGCTTACCACCTTCAGGCACTGTGCTTACCACCTTCAGTCACTGTGCTTACCACCTTCAGTCACTGTGCTTACCACCTTCAGGCACTGTGCTTACCACCTTCAGGCACTGTGCTTACCACCTTCAGGCACTTTGCTTACCACCTTCAGGCACTGTGCTTACCACCTTCAGGCACTGTGCTTCCAACCTTCAGGCACTGTGCTTACCACCTTCAGGCTCTGTGCCTCCCACCTTCAGGCACTGTGCCTCCTACCTCTCGCCTCCTGGACTCAAGTTCGCTTTTTCCGGGCGAGTCAAACAGCACTTGGGGAATGGGAACTAATCAGGTTCGGTCTGGGAAAGGAAATGATAGTACCAGTTCCTTGAATCAAGAGCCCTTCACCGGCATCGAGGTACCCCATTGAATAGTAACCAGGATAGCCGAAGCTATACGCTATCTTATAACTAGGATTGTCAAAGCTATATTCTCCCTTAGAACTAAGAATGTCAGAACACAAATATCCCGCACGTTATGGCGACGTTTCGGTCCAATTTAGACCTTAATGGTCCAAGTAGGACCGAAACGTTGTCACAAGTTTCAATCTCTTAAGTGCATGTCGTACATGTGTTATTCCAGCCAAAACATTGGCTGGAATTTAAGAAATATTCTGAGAGGGAATATAGTTTTATTGGACCTAGTTAATGGGTAAAATATCTCTCTGATAGGCCTAGTTAACAGTGAAAATTAAGCCTTGGCTGGACTAGGTAAGAAGTAACGTATTCCCCGACTTGGTTCAATAACTCTCTTGAGAATGGCATGTCTCTCGGTGTAAATATTTAAATAACTATTATGTAAATAATACTAGTGGTGGAGTTATTACTAAGAATAAGGTTGCAAATCTGTTTTAAATTTATCAAGGCTGAGGGACTTAGCACCTGTCAAGGGAGGGACTGAACACCTGTCAAGGGAGGGACTGAGCACCTGTCAAGGGTGAGGGACTGAACACCTGTCAAGGGTGAGGGACTGAACACCTGTCAAGGGTGAGGGACTGAACACCTGTCAAGGGTGAGGGACTGAGCACCTGTCAAGGGTGAGGGACTGAGCACCTGTCAAGGGAGGGACTGAGCACCTGTCAAGGCTGAGGGACTGAACACCTGTCAAGGCTGAGGGACTGAACACCTGTCAAGGCTGAGGGACTGAGCACCTGTCAAGGGAGGGACTAAGCACCTGTCAAGGGTGAGGGACTGAGCACCTGTTAAGGCTGAGGGACTGAGCACCTGTCAAGGCTGATGGCTGAGCACCTATCAAGGCTGAGGGACTGAGCACCTGTCAAGGGAGGGACTAAGCACCTGTCAAGGGTGAGGGACTGAGCACCTGTCAAATCTGAGGGACTGAGCAAATATCAAGGCTGAGGGACTGAGTACCTATTGAGGCTGAGGGACTGATCACCTATCAAGGCTGAAGGGCTGATCATCTATGTATCAAGGCTAAAAGGACTGATCACCAATTACCTCTTCACGTCGTCCACCACCTCCAGCAGTTTTTCCATGTACTTTATTGATAAAGCCGCTTAATGGCGAAACGTCTTCGGAACGTGTTGTGCACACGTCTTAGTCATCTGAGGTTCCGCCTGCTGCTCGCGGTACTTAACTCCCACAATTTCCTCCACAGAGGCTAACAACTTGCTCTTAGGGATCGTGTAATTAAGACCAGCAAGGTCTCCGGCAGTAATTACTCTGCTAGGGGGAGGGGAAAGAGGAGGGGAAAGGGGAGGGGGTGCAGGGGGAACTTCCTCAAAGGCAGGAATCAGTATTGGGGCGGACAAGTCTCGCCACTCACTCCAGAAAGCGTCGGGATATTGGATGCTGCTGACGCCATTAAGGGGAAAACTGCCTTGTAATCAGGTCGTGTTGACGGCGAAGTCTCTCTCTCTGGTGTGTTTTTTAAATACTTTCATTTGTACAAGAAAGGAGAGGTTATCCTACCTCGGATTGTTTGCTGGATAAGAGTTACTATTCTACCTTAGTCCGGTCTAACCCTTCTAGGTGCCTGAGCCCGAGCCTTTAGCTCATAAGACTGTCATTCCCATTTGCCCCCTTAGGGCGGGGATGGCAGACCAGAGAGGCCTAGCTTGTGGCTAGGCCTGGGGACAGTTGGTCCCAAAGATGAGGAGGTACTTGTGCCTCCTCCCATGGAAGACTTAGGTCTCAGACACTCCCTAAAGAGGGAGCCAAGGCCGGGCCACCACTTGGAAAAGGCCCGGGCCGGGAGAATACCGGCGAATCTTTAATAATAATAATAAAATACCTTAGTCCTTTTCAAAAGTAAGACGTATTGAGTGTATACTACCACCCTTACGATGCCACCCACAACAGTCAACTAAATCCTGGTGCACACACACACACACACACACATATATATATATATATATATATATATATATATATATATATATATATATATATATATATATTTGTCCTTTTACATTTAGTAATATATACAGGAGAAGGGGTTACTAGCCCCTTGCTCCAGGCATTTTAGTCGCCTCTTAAGACACACATGGCTTACAGAGGAAGAATTCTGTTCCACTTCCCCATGGAGATAAGAGGAAATAAACAAGAACAAGAATTAGAAAGAAAATAGAAGAAAACCCAGAGGGGTGTGTATATATATGCTTGTACATGTATGTGTAGTGTGACTTAAGTGTAAGTAGAAGTAGCAAGACGTACCTGTAATCTTGCATGTTTATGAGACAGAAAAAAAAGACACCAGCAATCCTACCAGCATGTAAAACAATTACAGGTTTCCGTTTTACACTCGCTTGGCAGGACGGTAGTACCTCCCTGGGTGGTTGCTGTCTACAAACCTACTGATTATATATGTACTTAATTAGCAAACGCCCGGAATTATTTACAAAAGTCCACAGCACGATTCGAACCTGCTCACTCTTCATCAAAGTACACAGTACTTTATCCACACAGCCAGACTGGGGTTTGGAGCACACACACACACACACACACACACACAAGCAGAAAGCTCTCTTGCTTGACCGGGAAGGATATAACAGTTTCATAATGGACTCGTGTTGGGAGCGGAAGGGGCCTTGCATATTGTAGTAGTAGTAGTAGTGTGTGTGTGTGTGTGTGTGTGTGTGTGTGTGTGTGTGTGTGTGTGTGTGTGTGTGTACTCACCTAGTTGAGGTTGCAGGGGTCGAGTCCTGGCCCAGCCTCTTCACTGGTCGCTACTAGGTCACTCTCCCTGAACCGTGAGCTTTATCATACCTCTGCTTAAAGCTATGTATGGATCCTGCCTCCACTACATCGTTTCCCAAACTATTCCACTTACTGACTACTCTGTGGCTGAAGAAATACTTCCTAACATCCCTGTGATTCATCTGTGTCTTCAACTTTCAACTGTGTCCCCTTGTTACTGTGTCCAATCTCTGGAACATCCTGTCTTTGTCCACCTTGTCAATTCCTCTCAGTATTTTGTATGTCGTTATCATGTCCTCCCTATCTCTCCTGTCCTCCAGTGTCGTAAGGTTGATTTCCCTTAACCTCTCCTCGTAGGACATACCTCTTAGCCTCTGGGACTAGTCTTGTTGCAAACCTTTGCACTTTCTCTAGTTTCTTAACGTGCTTGGCTAGGTGTGGGTTCCAAACTGGTGCCGCATACTCCAATATGGGCCTAACGTGCACGGTGTACAGGGTCCTGAACGATTCCTTATTAAGGTGTCGGAATGCTGTTCTGAGGTTTGCTAGGCTCCCATATGCTGCAGCCGTTATTTGGTTGATGTGCTCTTCAGGAGATGTGCCTGGTGTTATACTCACCCCAAGATCTTTTTCCCTGAGTGAGGTTTGTAGTCTCTGGCCCCCTAGACTGTACTCCGTCTGCTGTTTTCTTTGCCCTTCCCCAATCTTCATGACTTTGCACTTGGTGGGATTGAACTCCAGGAGCCAATTGCTGGACCAGGTCTGCAGCCTGTCCAGATCCCTTTGTAGTTCTGCCTGGTCTTCGATCGAGTGAATTCTTCTCATCAACTTCACGTCATCTGCAAACAGGGACACCTCAGAGTCTATTCCTTCCGTCATGTCGTTCACAAATACTAGAAACAGCACTGGTCCTAGGACTGACCCCTGTGGGACCCCGCTGGTCACAGGTGCCCACTCTGACACCTCGCCACGTACCATGACTCGCTACTGTCTTCCTGACAAGTATTCTCTGATCCATTGTAGTGCCTTCCCTGTTATCCCTGCTTGGTCCTCCAGTTTTTGCACCAATCTCTTATGTGGAACTGTGTCAAACGCCTTCTTGCAGTCCAAGAATATGCAATCCACCCACCCCTCTCTCTCTTGTCTTACTGCTGTCACCATGTCATAGAACTCCAGCAGGTTTGTGACACAGGATTTCCCGTCCCTGAAACCATGTTGGCTGCTGTTGATGAGATCATTCCTTTCTAAGTGTTCCACCACTCTTCTCCTGATAATCTTCTCCATGACTTTGCGTACTATACATGCCAGTGACACTGGTCTGTAGTTTAGTGCTTCATGTCTGTCTCTTTTTTTAAAGATTGGGACTACATTTGCTGTCTTCCATGCCTCAGACAATCTCCCTGTTTCGATAGATGTATTGAATATTGTTGTTAGGGGTACACATAGCACCTCTGCTCCCTTTCTCAGGACCCATGGGGAGATGTTATCTGGCCCCATTGCCTTTGAGGTATCTAGCTCACTCAGAAGCCTCTTCACTTCTTCCTCGGTTGTGTGCACTGTGTCCAGCACTTGGTGGTGTGCCCCACCTCTCCGTCTTTCTGGAGTCCCTTCTGTCTCCTCTGTGAACACTTCTTTGAATCTCTTGTTGAGTTCCTCACATACTTCACGGTCATTTCTTGTTGTCTCTCCTCCTTCCTTCCTTAGCCTGATTACCTGGCCCTTGACTGTTGTTTTCCTCCTGATGTGGCTGTACAACAGTTTCGGGTCAGATTTGGCTTTCGCTGCTATGTCGTTTTCATATTGTCTTTGGGCCTCCCTTCTTATCTGTGCATATTCGTTTCTGGCTCTACGACTGTTCTCCTTATTCTCCTGGGTCCTTTGCCTTCTATATTTCTTCCATTCCCTAGCACACTTGGTTTTTGCCTCCCTGCTCCTTTGGGTGAACCATGGGCTCATCCTGGCTTTTTCATTGTGTGTGTGTGTACTCACCTAATTGTGGTTGCAGGGGTCGAGACTCAGCTCCTGGCCCCGCTGTGTGTGTGTGTGTGTGTGTGTGTGTGTGTGTGTGTGTGTGTGTGTGTGTGTGTGTGTGTGTGTGTGTGTGTGTGTGTGTGTGTGTGTGTGTGTGTGTGTGTGGTGTTTATTATATAATATATTAAAGTTAGCAGTGCTTGTAGGACATTCTTGTTTCTTTTACAAATTATTCAGACAATGTACAATTCTCTCTGGGTGGAAATATAACCTTGTGACATTCTTGAGGAATTTCTTGCTATTTTCCACCACTGAAATTCCACTTATTCCCGTTCAGGACTCTTAAAGTAAGGTCAACTTTATCAATTATCCCGCGGCTTTCGATCATCTAAGTCACCGTTATCGTTACTGAAAGGAATTTCAGTAACTTCAGTCTTTGTTAGGTAAGACACATATGCGACAGTTAGGTATCTTTATTTCGAAATAAAGATACCTAAGTTTTCGAAATAAAGATACCTAACTTTTCGAAATAAAGATACCTAACTTTTCGAAATAAAGATACCTATCTTTTCGAAATAAAGATACCTAACTGTCGCATATGTGTCTTACCTAACAATCTGTCGGTATTTTATACCATTTTAATGTTCAACTTCAGTCTTTGTTGTCAAACCAACACGTTTCGCTCAACGAAGAGCTTTATTTTGACTGAATCAGTACATTTCTTTTTATGTGTACGCTATATACAGATGCAAACTCCACTTTTGGTATAAGTTGACTGATAAGGGAACTCTCTATTTAGCTGTCCACTCTTCAACGATAACAACAATAACATTTACACCACTATCAAGACTACCACCACTACGACCACTACTACCACCACCACGACCACCACTACGACCATCACCACCACACAGCAACAAGAGCAACAATAACAACAATTTCACCATAAGCCAGCACAGAATGAACCCAGTACAGGCTAACCCAGAAGAGGCTAACCCAAAAGACGAGTCCAAGGGTTGAGATTCCACCTTTAGAACCACAAATATGCTAGTTGTCTCTCTCTCTCTCACCCTCACTCTCACCCTCACTCTCACTGCCCTCTGTACCCACCAGAGGCATCACTCACCCAACATATATACGTTCCTCTTCCTCGGACCCAACATATATTCCCATGAGAAAATTTCTCAGCAACAAGCATTTAAATTCCACTTTCGCCCTGAGCAATTACATGTACGCTTGTGCAAGTCTGTGTACGTCTGTAAATGTCTGTGTCTCCAACTACAAGAAATGTACATAGGATTATGACAGTTACTGAAGACTCGTGTACGTTTATACATACACTGAGCTGGAAACTGATGACAAAAAAAGAGAAGACAAGTGGGTAGAAAGGGAGGGGAAAGAGTTAGAAGGCAGCTCGTGTGAGGAAATTGCTAGAAAACAGGATTAGAGAGGAGTCTAAAGTTTACTCTCTGACGTGTATCTTTTATGACGTGCTCCAACCACCACAGTGTTGTGGTTCTATTGATTCCATGATTCAGCAAGTGTATAATAATCTATACATAATTACCACTGGATACACAGATAACCCGCACATAGAAGAGAGGAGCTTACGACGACGTTTCGGTCCGACTTGGACCATTTACAAAGTCTTATATGTTATTGTTATATGTGTATTGTTACAGTCACGGTATTGTGCTTTTTTTTCTTAACAATGGACAGCACCAATCTTAATAAAGATGTCTTAATATCTTAATTTTTATTATTTTTATTATCACACTGGCCGATTCCCACCAAGGCAGGGTGGCCCGAAAAAGAAAAACTTTCACCATCATTCACTCCATCACTGTCTTGCCAGAAGGGTGCTTTACACTACAGTTTTTAAACTGCAACATTAACACCCCTCCTTCAGAGTGCAGGCACTGTACTTCCCATCTCCAGGACTCAAGTCCGGCCTGCCGGTTTCCCTGAACCCCTTCATAAATGTTACTTTGCTCACACTCCAACAGCACGTCAAGTATTAAAAACCATTTATCTCCATTCACTCCATCACTGTCTTGCCAGAAGGGTGCTTTACACTACAGTTTTTAAACTGCAACATTAACACCCCTCCTTCAGAGTGCAGGCACTGTACTTCCCATCTCCAAGACTCAAGTCCGGCCTGCCGGTTTCCCTGAACCCCTTCATAAATGTTACTTTGCTCACACTCCAACAGCACGTCAAGTATTAAAAACCATTTGTCTCCATTCACTCCATCACTATCTTGCCAGAAGGGTGCTTTACACTACAGTTTTTAAACTGCAACATTAACACCCTTCCTTCAAAGTAATATCTAAATATCTGTGGTAATCCTACTACTACTGCTCGCAGAATTTCTGCAAATATTAGCGGTGAAGATCACCGTAGTCTTCGAGATTACGGTGATCTTCACCAATTCCATGGCTGAGGGACTGATTACCTCATCTTTTGTATGTGCTTCCACACATTGTATTAATGTTGGTGGATTATTATTATAATCAAGGGGGAAGCGCTAAACCTGGAGGATTATACAGCGCCTGGGATGGGGGTGATGTGGAAGGCATTCAGGCTTAATTCGGGGAACTGGAGCACAGATCCAATTCCCTAAATCAAGAGCCCCTCACCTACATCAAGGAACCTTCCTTGAGGGGAATGTTGGTGGAATTACCGACAATATGTTAGGTAAAAGGACATTCCTCACATCATGTTCTTGTGTTGATAAAGCCACTGGTGGGCGAAACGTCTGCAAAATAAAGATACCCAGGTGTTGTACCTGTGTTTAATTCGTCAGTGACTCATCTACGCACATTCCTGGCTCAAAAATCTTCACGACTTCTTTCGTAATAACAAAAAATAATTGTTAGGTAAGACACATATGCAACAGTTAGGTATCTTTATTATAAAGATACCTAACTGTTGCATATGTGTCTTACCTAACAACCTGTCGGTATTTTATACCATTTTAATGTTCAAAAAATAATTCTTCACCGAGACTGCGACATAGATTTAGAAAATCTATAACAGAGAATTCAACCTCTTTTTCTAAGCGCTTTTGGCACAGCCAATGTAATTCAAGACTTATTCATAATTCAGTAGGACGTTCACTGCTCTGAAATATAATAATTTATTTTTGATATTTTACAAAAGGAATTTGGTTTGCTTTTCATTTTGGCTTCCATTAAGTTTTTTTTGTTTAATTATAACCGATGAAGGACAATTGATTGGGAATGTTGACGTGAATTTTTATGGTAATTGGCTAATCATCTCTTTTTCGCTTCCTAAATGCTTGTTTATACTTCGGTATTTGTATTTACGTTTTTTCTAATCATCTGGGCCGTCTTCATCCAGGTCACGTGATCCAAGGTAAAGGAACACATTCATCGTTATTCGTTCCTGTTTTGCCAGACGCATGCTGACATCACAGCTGACATCACAGCTGACATCTACAGAGGTCCCTCTGACCTGCAACATCCCACCTTCAGAGTGCAGGCACTGAATTTCCCACTCCAGAACTGCAACATCCCCACCCCACCTTCAGAGTGCACGCACTGAATTTCCCACTCCAGAACTGCAACATCCCCACCCCACCTTCAGAGTGCAGGCACTATACTCCCCACTCCAGAACTGCAACATTCCCACCCCACCTTCAGAGTGCAGGCACTATACTCCCCACTCCAGAACTGCAACATTCCAACCCCACCTTCAGAGTGCACGCACTATACTTCCCACTCCAGAACTGCAACATTCCCACCCCACCTTCAGAGTGCAGGCACTATACTTCCCACTCCAGAACTGCAACATTCCCACCCCACCTTCAGAGTGCAGGCACTATACTTCCCACTCCAGAATTGCAACATTCCCACCCCGCCTTCAGAGTGCAGGCACTATACTCCCCACACCAGAACTGAAACATTCCCACCCCACCTTCAGAGTGCAGGCACTATACTTCCCACTCCAGAGCTGCAACATTCCCACCCCACCTTCAGAGTGCAGGCACTATACTTCCCACTCCAGAACTGCAACATTCCCACCCCGCCTTCAGAGTGCAGGCACCATACTTCCCACTCCAGAACTGCAACATTCCCACCCCACCTTCAGAGTGCAGGCACTATACTTCCCACTCCAGAACTGCAACATTCCCACCCCACCTTCAGAGTGCAGGCACTATACTTCCCACTCCAGAACTGCAACATTCCCACCCCACCTTCAGAGTGCAGGCACTATACTTCCCACTCCAGAACTACAACATTCCCACCCCACCTTCAGAGTGCAGGCACTATACTTCCAACTCCAGAACTGCAACATCCCCACCCCACCTTCAGAGTGCACGCACTATACTTCCCACTCCAGAACTGAAACATCTCCACCCCACCTTCAGAGTGGACGCACTATACTTCCCACTCCAGAGCTGCAACATTCCCACCTTCAGAGTGCAGGCACTATACTTCCCACTCCAGAACTGCAACATTCCCACCCCACCTTCAGAGTGCACCCACTATACTTCCCACTCCAGAACTGCAACATTCCCACCCCACCTTCAGAGTGCAGACACTAAGCTTCCAGCCTATTTACACTCGTCTATTTGAGGATGAGGGAGGTCGAGTGTCAGCTCCTGCTCCCGTCTCTTAGCTTTCCGGAAGCAAGTCCACTCCTAAGCATCACAGAACATGTGGAAAAAGACACTTATGTACAGTTCAAGACATTTATTAAAGGAAACGTTTCGTCACGAGTGGCTTCTTCAGTCCTAATACAGAGAAAACTAAGAAAACAGTTATATATATATATATATATATATATATATATATATATATATATATATATATATATATATATATAGTGGCAGGAGTCAGGTGAGGTGACGCGTGGGTAGAGGGGTAGTAGTAGTAGTAGTAGTAGTAGTAGTAGTAGTAGTAGTAGTAGTAGTAGTAGTAGTAGTAGTAGTAGTAGTAGTAGTAATGGAACTAAGGAGGTGAGGCAAGAGAGGGACCTGCTGGCATCAAGTAACACCAGTTCCCAGGATGGGTAATATCCTCTTCCTTAGTAATTTTGAAATACTGTAACTACCGGATTTTTGCTTTATAGTGTTACTGACAGAAATTAGTGCAGCTTCAATGCATTTTCTCCGTTTTAAATCGTCTTCTTTAATAACTAGTTTAGCTTCATTGAATTTCATGAAGTGTCCAACATCGTCTCTATGTTGAACACATGCGTTTTTGCGGTCATCATTTCTGCAAGCATTTCTGTGTTCTGCTATTCTAATGTCCAGAGTTCTGGCTGTTTCCCCTACATATACTTTGTCACACCCCCCACATGGAATCTACACTATACCATGTGGGGGGTGTGACAAAGTATATGTAGGGGAAACAGCCAGAACTCTGGACATTAGAATAGCAGAACACAGAAATGCTTGCAGAAATGATGACCGCAAAAACGCATGTGTTCAACATAGAGACGATGTTGGACACTTCATGAAATTCAATGAAGCTAAACTAGTTATTAAAGAAGACAACTTAAAACGGAGAAAATGCATTGAAGCTGCACTAATTTCTGTCAGTAACACTATAAAGCAAAAATCCGGTAGTTACATTATTTCAAAATTACTAAGCAAGAGGATATTACCCATCCTGGGAACTGGTGTTACTTGATGCCAGCAGGTCCCTCTCTTGCCTCACCTCCTTAGTTCCATTACTACTACTACTACTACTACTACTACTACTACTACCACCTCTACCCACGCGTCACCTCACCTGACTCCTGCCACTATATATATAAATGTTTTCTTAGTTTTCTCTGTATTAGGACTGAAGAAGCCACTCGTGGCGAAACGTTTCCTTTAATAAATGTCCTGAACTGTACATAAGTGTCTTTTTCCACATCTTGTCGGTATCACCATACCATTTCCTCATCACAGAACATGTACAGATTCCTATAGCTATGTATGGAGCCTATTCCTGATCACTACGTGGCTGAATAAATACTTCCTGACATCCTCGTGACTTACTGGTATCCTTATCTTCTACCTGCCATATAATACTTTGATTTAGAATAAGTTTTAGACAAAAACTGACATACAGTCGATGTTGCTATATTGAATTTTATCAATGTTCGTATGAAATCTGTATTCACCTAATTTGGCGTCCAGGGGTCGAATAATTGCCCCCTTCTGTTTATTTTCGCACGGCTTTAGTTGAGAGGAAAAAAAGGATTTGTAATGCTCTTATATTGAAGTATATTTTCGATTAAATAAGAATTTATTTCAGTTTTTTTCTAGTTTTAGCCGTCGAGGTAAAAGCATTTGCAGTATTCTGACTGTAAGTTATGTGATGAAAGCCAGGAGTTGGGGAGAGATAGATGGCTGGCTCTCTCTCTCTCTCTCTCTCTCTCTCTCTCTCTCTCTCTCCCCATAACAAAAAAATGAAGGAGAAATCGAATAACGCAAAATGATAATTACAAAACGATGAGGCAATTTCCCAAGATTTAATAATAATAACAAAAGCTACCAAGACTATTTTTACAAGAGTCATATTGTCAACAACAGCAACGACCCTAACTAAAATGAGGAACGAAAACAACAGCGCCTTCCCGACCTGCCCAAATGGGCGATAGACATTTTATTTCTGGCAATTGTGATAGATTAACTTCACTTGTCAAAAATGTCTATCGTATACGAAGTCTGAAGTGACACGCTTATCTTAAAAAAAAAAAAATAAAAGCATCGAACTTTAAAAAAAGTTAAATATATTTTTGTTTTATTAACACTACTGCAGGAATAATTATATTTTAAACTAGCATTTAGAAAAACTTTCCAAACTTGTAATAATTAGTGCTTACCTGACTTGATGTTGTAAAGTTAATTAAGAGGAACTTAGCTTTGACTGAAGGTGTTTCGACGTCCATGAGGAGACGTCCATGAGGAGACGTACATGAGGAGACGTACATGAGGAGACGTCCATGAGGAGACGTCCATGAGGAGACGTCCATGAGGAGACGTCCATGAGGAGACGTCCATGAGGAGACGTCCATGAGGAGACGTCCATGAGGAGACGTCCATGAGGAGACGTCCATGAGGAGACGTCCATGAGGAGACGTCCATGAGGAGACAAAGGAGAAAACGTCCAGGAGACGTCCAGGGGGAGACGTCCATGAGGAGACGTCCATGAGGAGACGTCCATGAGGAGACGTCCATGAGGAGACGTCCATGAGGAGACGTCCATGAGGAGACGTCCATGAGGAGACGTCCATGAGGAGACGTCCATGAGGAGACGTCCATGAAGAGACGTCCATGAGGAGACAAAGGAGAAAACGTCCAGGAGACGTCCAGGGGGAGACGTCCTTGCATAGACGTCCATGAGGAGACGTCCATGAGGAGACGTCCATGAGGAGACGTCCATGAGTAGACGTCCATGAGGAGACGTCCATGAGGAGACGTCCAGGAGGAGACGTCCAGGAGGAGACGTCCAGGAGGAGACATAAAGGAGAAAACGTCCAGGAGACGTCCAGGGAGAGACGTCCTTGCATAGACGTCCATGAGGAGACGTCCATGAGGAGACGTCCATGAGGAGACGTCCATGAGGAGACGTCCATGAGTAGACGTCCATGAGGAGACGTCCATGAGGAGACGTCCAGGAGGAGACGTCCAGGAGGAGACGTCCAGGAGGAGACGTCCAGGAGGAGACATAAAGGAGAAAACGTCCAGGAGACGTCCAGGGGGAGACGTCCTTGCATAGACGTCCATGAGGAGACGTCCATGAAGAGACGTCCATGAGGAGACGTCCATGAGGAGACGTCCATGAGGAGACGTCCAGGAGGAGACGTCCAGGAGGAGACATAAAGGAGAAAACGTCCAGGAGACGTCCAGGGGGAGACGTCCTTGCGTAGACGTCCATGAGGAGACGTCCATGAGGAGACGTCCATGAGGAGACGTCCATGAGGAGACGTCCATGAGGAGACGTCCATGAGGAGACGTCCATGTGGAGACGTCCAGGAGGAGACGTCCAGGAGGAGACATAAAGGAGAAAGCGTCCACGAGACGTCCAGGGGGAGACGTCCTTGCATAGACGTCCATGAAGAGACGTCCATGAGGAGACGTCCATGAGGAGACGTCAATGAGGAGATGTCCATGAGAAGACGTCCA
>NC_091346.1:15682439-15694939 GCF_038502225.1 Cherax quadricarinatus
TTAACTATTTACGTGTTTATATCCGGCTACAATAGTAATGAGTTATTAATGCAGACATTAATTAGGTCACACACACACACACACACACACACACACACACACACACACACACACACACACACACACACACACACACACACACACACACAGAATGGTTTATAATATTACAATGTGGATAAAATACTTTGCCATTTCTTGAACATTTTTGGGTGAATTGTCTCTAGATTCATTAATTTTATCCATTCTAGTACATAATGACGCAGGGTGTGACGCACTCCAGTACATAATGACGCAAGGTGTGACGCACTCCAGTACATAATGACGCAGGGTGTGACAGTTGTCTATCTGGCAAAGTTTACATTTCGTTTGGTCTACATCTGGTGGTGGTGATTTAACCTGCCAAAGATACTTGTAACCCAGCCGGAGCCGGGCGGTAGTGACATCCAAGAGTCGGCTTATTTTGTTGAATGCACCATAGACATGTGGCTCCTCCTGCATAACAGAATGACTATAGATGAACTGACTGGTTGCAGTCTTCCTCAGTCTGAAGTTAATGATTTTCAGTTGAAGTTCTTTTCGTATTATTGTTCTCAAACTGATACCTGACAGCCCAAGATTGTAATCTACTCCCTCTTTAAAGACTATAGAGGGAATAGAGGGAATATATACAGGAGACAGTAGAAATGGACAAGTAATTTTTACGTGATTAGTCCCGTGGTCTGGATGGAGGCTGCTCGAAGCAGATCTTGATTGAGTAGTCAAGTGTTTCTGTGCAGTTCTGCTTTTCCATATCCCATTTACACATCAAAATGTTGTAAATATGTCTCAGAGATCCTCAATTAGACTTTTAAATCATATGTATTGTCGTTCACTCTCATTAAATGACTAAAATTGAAATAAGCAATACCGAGGTGTTGATAATCATCTCGTCTCCACAAATTATAAAAGAGAACTCGAGAAAGGTTCGATGGGATCCTGGGGTTCTAAGGTTCTATAGAACCCAGTTTGAGAAGCACTCATTTAGAAAACTAGAGAGATATACACAAATAACCCGCACATAGGAGAGAGAAACTTATGACGACGTTTCGGTCCGATTGGGACCATTTACAAGACACACTAACACACGAAGATGAGGGAGCCAGTATATATTGGAGAGGTAGACAGAGATGGGACGAAGAGAGGAAGAAAGAAGGAAGTGGAGAAGTAGCGGTAGCAGTAATGCTGATAGTGGAAGTTATAGTAGCAGAAGCAGCAGTGGTAGTATTAAGTAGTGGGAAGTAGTGGTACTGGCGCAAGAAACAGAAGGGAAAATGAACCAAGTTATATAGACAGCCATACCTCGACTCCTCCCAGCAAACGCCAGACAGGTAGAAGTCACCTCTGAATCCCTACCTTATTCGGTGGCAGCGGGAGGCCTGGCAAGTCCTTTCCTCTCCCCCGGAGCACCTCAGAGGAGCACAGGAGTGTGAAATATGTCTTGACTACCACATGCATCTCATTACCTCCCTCTCTGAGGCTCTTAGCCTCGCCTCGTCTCAAGTTCTCCAGAGGATTCACCGTTTCCCTGTCGCCCTGCGAGGCCCTAGTGTCTTCCCAAATAACCCTTATTTTTAAATATTATATCATCCTGTGTGGAACAAAAAGGCACAATACCGTGACTGGAACACACAAATAACCCGCACATAGAAGAGAGGAGCTTACGACGACGTTTCGGTCCGACTTGAACCATTACAGTGTGACTTTGTAAATGATCCAAGTCGGACCGAAACGTCGTCGTAAGTTCCTCTCTTCTATGTGCGGGTTATTTATAAAGGAAAGAGAGTCTTTACAACGACGTTTCGGTCCTATTTAGACCATTGACTAGTTACACTGTCGTAAGCTCCATTTTCCTACGTCTAGATTATTTATGAATAACATTCTAAATATTTTTTAGTGATTTTTAAAAAAATAAAAAAATATTGTAGGCACCTGGCGATACATAAATACATGAGTTACTTGGTATTGCAACTGGGGTATCGTTTGATTACTGATATCGTATTTTTTCCCCTATGGTCGAGGATAATTACGTGTTGATGTCGAAAGGTATGGTAGAATTTTCTGCTGTTGGTTTTAGTGTGTATTAATGCGAGTCTCGGGAGAAGATGGCTGGCACAGGTGTGGCAGCAAAGGTGTGGCAGTATAGGTGTGGCCTCGCAGGTGTGGCAACACAGTTGTGGTAGCCAGGAACTATGAATCGACCCCTGCAACCACATATGGGTGAGCACAGGTGTAGCAGTACAGGTGTGGCAGTATAGGTATAGCAACACAGGTGTGGCAGCGCAGGTATGGCAACACAGGTGTGGTAGCCAGGAACTATGAATCGACCCTTGCGACCACATATGGGTGAGCACAGGTGTAGCAGTACAGATATGGCAGCACAGGTGTAGCAGTACAAATGTAACAGAACAGGTGTAGCAGTACAGATATGACAGCACAGGTGTAGCAGTACAGATGTGGCAGCACAGGTGTAGCAGTACAGATGTGGCAGCACAGGTGTAGCAGTGCATATGTAACAGCACAGGTGTAGCAGTACAGATGTAACAGCACAGGTGTACCAGTACAGATGTAATAGCACAGGTGTAGCAGTACAGATGTAACAGCACAGGTGTAGCAGTACAGATGTGACAGCACAGGTGTACCAGTACAGATGTGACAGCACAGGTGTAGCAGTACAGATGTGACAGCACAGGTGTACCAGTACAGATGTGACAGCACAGGTGTAGCAGTACATATGTAACAGCACAGGTGTACCAGTACAGATGTAACAGCACAGGTGTAGCAGTACAGATGTGACATCACAGGTGTAGCAGTACATATGTAACAGCACAGGTGTAGCAGTACAGATGTAACAGCACAGGTGTAGCAGTACAGATGTGACAGCACAGGTGTAGCAGTACAGATGTGACAGCACAGGTGTACCAGTACAGATGTGACAGCACAGGTGTAGCAGTACAGATGTGACAGCACAGGTGTACCAGTACAGATGTAACAGCACAGGTGTAGCAGTACAGATGTAACAGCACAGGTGTAGCAGTACAGATGTGACAGCACAGGTGTAGCAGTACAGATGTAACAGCACAGGTGTAGCAGCACAGATGTAACAGCACAGGTGTACCAGTACAGATGTGACAGCACAGGTGTAGCAGTACAGATGTGACAGCACAGGTGTAGCAGTACAGATATGACAGCACAGGTGTAGCAGTACAGATATGGCAGCACAGGTGTAGCAGTACAAATGTAACAGAACAGGTGTAGCAGTACAGATATGACAGCACAGGTGTAGCAGTACAGATGTGGCAGCACAGGTGTAGCAGTACAGATATGACAGCACAGGTGTAGCAGTACAGATGTGGCAGCACAGGTGTAGCAGTACAGATGTGGCAGCACAGTTGTAGCAGTACAGATGTAACAGCACAGGTGTAGCAGTACAGATGTGGCAGCACAGGTGTAGCAGTACAGATGTGGCAGCACAGGTGTAGCAGTACAGATGTAACAGCACAGGTGTACCAGTACAGATGTAACAGCACTGGTGTAGCAGCACAGATGTAACAGCACAGGTGTACCAGTACAGATGTAACAGCACAGGTGTACCAGTACAGATGTAACAGCACCGGTGTAGCAGTACAGATGTAACAGCACAGGTGTACCAGTACAGATGTAACAGCACAGGTGTACCAGTACAGATGTGACAGCACAGGTGTAGCAGTACAGATGTGACAGCACAGGTGTACCAGTACAGATGTAACAGCACAGGTGTACCAGTACAGATGTGACAGCACAGGTGTAGCAGTACAGATGTAACAGCACAGGTGTAGCAGTACAGATGTAACAGCACAGGTGTAGCAGTACAGATGTGGCAGCACAGGTGTACAAGTACAGATGTGGCAGCACAGGTGTACCAGTACAGATGTAACAGCACAGGTGTAGCAGTACAGATGTAACAGCACAGGTGTAGCAGTACAGATGTGGCAGCACAGGTGTACCAGTACAAATGTAACAGCACAGGTGTAGCAGTACAGATGTGACAGCACAGGTGTAGCAGTACAGATGTAACAGCACAGGTGTAGCAGTACAGATGTAACAGCACAGGTGTAGCAGTACAGATGTAACAGCACAGGTGTAGCAGTACAGATGTAACAGCACAGGTGTAGCAGTACAGATGTAACAGCACAGGTGTAGCAGTACAGATGTAACAGCACAGGTGTAGCAGTACAGATGTGACAGGAGATGCGGATGAAATGAAAAACATCTGTTAAATTATAGATTAATGGTTGCTACTGTCAAAGAAGCAAGAGGAAGAAAGGGAGAGAGGAAGGGAAAAGAGGAAGAAGAGAAGGAAGGGAATGAAAGAGGAGAGAAGAGGGGAAGAGAAGTGTGAAAGGAGGACGATTGAGAATGTTTTTTTTTAATTAACTACGTCAAACTGGGCACATAAAACAGTGTACTGGTAGTGGGACTGACTGAAGGAGAGAACTGGGAACAAATTGTAGGAACTGGGAGAGGGGAAGAAATTAAGGAAGAGAGAGAGAGAGAGAGAGAGAGAGAGAGAGAGAGAGAGAGAGAGAGAGAGAGAGAGAGAGAGAGAGAGAGAGAGAGAGAGAGAGAGAGAGAGAGAGAGAGAGAGAATCCTTAACCTGTAAATAGCTTGTCAATAAAGCTAGGGATCCTTAACCTTGTCAAACCCTGTGTAAAAAGAGAGAGAGAGAGAGAGAGAGAGAGAGAGAGAGAGAGAGAGAGAGAGAGAGAGAGAGAGAGAGAGAGAGAGAGAGAGAGAGAGAGAGAGAGAGAGAGAGAGAGAAAGGAGAGACTGAGAGGGGAGGAAAACAGTACTATATATAAAAATAATTTATCATTCTGAAAAGTTATTTTTCCTCTTTAAACTTAGCGAGAAGGGATACCTCAGTGCTAGTGAAAAGAGCTCTTGATCTGAGGAGTTGTAGCCATTCCTCCCCTTCCTGGGAGGGATACACTTGGTATAAACCTTGGTAATAAATACCGACAAGTTGGTTTAGAAAGACACGTAAGCAAACACTATAACATATTTATTAGAAAACGTTTCGGTCCTGGGACCTTGATCACTTCTAACATACAGAGGTAGAAAGACATTATATATATACGCGGAGAGTGAGATGTGACGCACGTGACCTGAGGAATGTCATAAGAACATAAGAATGGAGGAACACTGTAGAAAGCCTACTGGCCCATGCGAGGCAGGTCCTCATCAAAACAACCTCTACCTATGATGAGGACGGGTAGTCGATGAAATCATGTGACTCCTGTGTTGTTGGGTAGGTGCTGCTTAAGTATCATGTATGCCAATGTTTTTGAAATTTTGTAGTTTCCGGTGTTGCGTTCTATAGTGTCGGTGACGGCGATTAGTGAGGCTTCTAGGCATCGTCGGCGTCTGAGGTCTGGCATACATGATACTTAAGCAGCATCAACCCAACAACACAGGAGTCACATGATTTCATCGTCTACCCGTCCTCATCATAGGTAGAGGTTGTTTTGATGAGGACCTGCCTCGCATGGGCCAGTAGGTCTTCTACAGTGTTCCTCCATTCTTATGTTCTTATGACATTCCTCAGGTCACGTGCGTCACATCTCACTCTCCGCCTATATATATAATGTCTTTCTACCTCTGTATGTTAGAAGTGATCAAGGTCCCAGGACCGAAACGTTTTCTAATAAATATGTTATAGTGTTTGCTTACGTGTCTTTCTAAACCAGGGATACACTTACATAGGTATATACAGTGTGCATATACACCCAGATATACACACATAAATCGGTGTATAAACTCTTGGCTATACTTACCACTCGATGTATACACTCTACGTATATACGCCAAGATATACTCACCACCCCAGTGTATATATATTCCCGGATATACACTCAACTCGGTGCATGTATAAAATGCAGACACAAAAATAGATTTAATTATATTATTCATCTTTTATTTTTGCAAACTCAAGTTTTTGTTTATATACAATGTTAATTTATAATTTTTTTTAAATTTGAGTTTATAATTGTGTGGGAGAAAAGGTGTGGGGAGAACAGGTGTGGGGAGAACAGGTGTGGGGAGAACAGGTGTGGGGAGAACAGGTGTGGGGAGAACAGGTGTGGGGAGAACAGGTGTGGGGAGAACAGGTGTGGGGAGAACAGGTGTGGGGAGAACAAGTGTGGGGAGAACAAGTGTGGGGAGAACAGGTGTTGGGAGAGCAGATGTGGGAGTGCCGGCGTGAGAGTGAAAGAGTGGGAGTACAGGTGTGGGAGTACAGGTGTGAGAGTACAGGTGTGAGAGTACAGGTGTGAAAGTACAGGTGTGAGAGTACAGGTGTGAAAGTACAGGTGTGAGAATACAGGTGTGAGAGTGCAGGTGTGAGAGCACAGGTGTGAGAGTACAGGTGTGAGAGTACAGGTGTGAAAGTACAGGTGTGAGAGTACAGGTGTGAGAGTACAGTACATCAATCTTTTATCTAGAATGATGGACTGAGCACACCGACTCCAGGCTAAGAGGCGGATTGCCTCAAACTCCTCCTCTCTCCGCATTGGACTGAAGAAGCCACTAGCTGGCGAAACGTTTCCAGAATAAAGATACCCAGATGTTGCACCAGAGTCTCAGTTATCAACCTATCTGGTTTATTAACCAATTTATTAACGATGTTGGAAGAGATACTGTCTCAAAACTCTATCCTGATCTAGGCCAATTTAGAGACCAACAAGAGTTTGTGGGAGGCTAGTGAAGACTACAAGAGAGGCTAGTGAAGACTACAAGAGAGGCTAGTGAAGACTAGAAGAGAGGCTAGTGAAGACTACAAGAGAGGCTAGTGAAGACTAGAAGAGAGGCTAGTGAAGACTAAAAGAGAGGCTAGGGAAGACTACAAGAGAGGCTAGTGAAGACTACAAGAGAGGCTAGTGAAGACTACAAGAGAGGCTAAAGACTAGAAGAGAGGCTAGTGAAGACTACAAGAGAGGCTAGTGAAGACTACAAGAGAGGCTAGTGAAGACTACAAGAGAGGCTAGTGAAGACTACAAGAGAGGCTAAAGACTAGAAGAGAGGCTAGTGAAGACTACAAGAGAGGCTAAAGACTAGAAGAGAGGCTAGTGAAGACTACAAGAGAGGCTAGTGAAGACTAGAAGAGAGGCTAGTGAAGACTATAAGGGAGACTAGTGAAGACTAGAAGAGAGGCTAGTGAAGACTACAAGAGAGGCTAGTGAAGACTAGAAGAGAGGCTAGTGAAGACTACAAGAGAGGCTAGTGAAGACTACAAGAGAGGCTAGTGAAGACTTGAATAGAGGCTAGTGAAGACTACAAGAGAGGCTAGTGAAGACTACAAGAGAGGCTAGTGAAGACTAGTAGAGAGACTAGAGAAGACTACAAGAGAGGCTAGGGAAGGCTACAAGAGAGGCTAGTGAAGACTACAAGAGAGGCTAGTGAAGACTACAAGAGAGGCTAGAGAAGACTACAAGAGAGGCTAGAGAAGACTACAAGAGAGGCTAGAGAAGACTACAAGAGAGGCTAGTGAAGACTACAAGAGAGGCTAGTGAAGACTACAAGAGAGGCTAGAGAAGACTACAAGAGAGGCTAGAGAAGACCACAAGAGAGGCTAGTGAAGACTACAAGAGAGGCTAGTGAAGACTACAAGAGAGGCTAGTGAAGACTTGAAGAGAGGCTAGTGAAGACTACAAGAGAGGCTAGTGAAGACTACAAGAGAGGCTAGTGAAGACTGCAAGAGAGGCTAGTGAAGACTACAAGAGAGGCTAGTGAAGACTACAAGAGAGGCTAGTGAAGACTACAAGAGAGGCTAGTGAAGACTTGAAGAGAGGCTAGTGAAGACTACAAGAGAGGCTAGTGAAGACTACAAGAGAGGCTAGTGAAGACTACAAGAGAGGCTAGTGAAGACTACAAGAGAGGCTAGTGAAGACTACAAGAGAGGCTAGTGAAGACTACAAGAGAGGCTAGTGAAGACTACAAGAGAGGCTAGTGAAGACTACAAGAGAGGCTAGTGAAGACTACAAGAGAGGCTAGTGAAGACTACAAGAGAGGCTAGTGAAGACTACAAGAGAGGCTAGTGAAGACTACAAGAGAGACTAGAGAAGACTACAAGAGAGGCTAGAGAAGACTACAAGAGAGGCTAGTGAAGACTACAAGAGAGGCTAGTGAAGACTACAAGAGAGGCTAGAGAAGACTACAAGAGAGGCTAGAGAAGACTAGTAGAGAGACTAGAGAAGACTACAAGAGAGACTAGAGAAGACTACAAGAGAGGCTAGGGAAGGCTACAAGAGAGGCTAGATAAGACTAGAAAAAAGGCTAGATAAGACTAAACAAGAAAGGGGCTACAAATACGAGCGTATTATCAAGCAGATATCGTCAAAATTCCTCTGTTAATAACTGGAGGCCTAGAAGAATATATACGAGAGATAGAAAAAAAAAATGGTGCCTTTCCCAATTAGTTTCATTGTACTTTTTTTTTTACTTCAAGTCAGCATTAAAGACTTTTTTTTTCAATAAATCTTTCTTTCAAAGTCAGTTACAGTTGAAATTCGGGTTTTTTCGTTTAGTCAATTTCAAAGTGAAGTTTTCCATTCAAGAAATTATCAAGGAACGATTCTGATTCATTCTTCTTCGTTTCCTCCAGAATCAAAGAAGTTTTTCAGTCACACGTTCATCAAAGAACGTAATTTTTACTCATTCTTTATCGTTCCTTCAGTGCCGAAACACTTTTCTATTAACTCATTCATCAAAGTACATTTTTAATTTATTCCTTTTGGTTTCTTCAAAGTCAAAGTAAGTTTTCTTTAGTTCACCCGTTTATCAAAGCATGCCTTAAAAATTCCCCAAAATCCTTAAAGTACACACGGGAAAGATGGTATCTGGAGAGAGTTCCGGGGGTCAACGCCCCCGCGTCCCGGTCTGTGACCAGGCCTCCTTAGGTCAGTGTCCCAGGATGCGACCCACACCAGTCGACTAACACCCAGGTACCCATTTTACTGATGGGGAACATAGACAACAGGTGGAAAGAAACACGTCCAATGTTTCTACTCTGGCTGGGAATCGAACCCAGGCCCTCACCGTGTGAAGCCAGAGCGTTAACCACCAGGCCACCAGAGCTATAAATTATGAACATTTTAGCATACAATCATGTATGTATGATTTCCTTTCTTTGATGGACGATATTTCATCCAGAAAAAGGCAGAGAACGATGCTGTTTTTTTTTTAATTTCATTGAATTTCTCTGAAAAGAACGTTTAAGTTTTGCAAATGCCTCTTGGGCGTTCATCCCATAAGCTGCTCCATTTGTTAAGGCAGCAATTGGCTAGAGTGGTCTTCTGGCGTTCCTGTAATTTCCTTCAGTAACCCTGACGGCAAGGTGTAGTGGTGGTTGTGGTGTGGTTGTGGTGTGGTTGTGGTGTGGTTGTGGTGTGGTTGTGGTGTGGTTGTGGTGTGGTTGTGGTGTGGTTGTGGTGTGGTTGTGGTGTGGTTGTGGTGTGGTTGTGGTGTGGTTGTGGTGTGGTTGTGGTGTGGTTGTGGTGTGGTTGTCGTGTAGTTTCGTGTAATTGTGATGTGGTTGTGGTGTGGTTGTGGTGTTTGAGGTGTGGTTGTAGTGTGGTTGTGGTGTGGTTGTGGTGTGGTTGTGGTGTGGTTGTGATTTGGTTGTGGTGTTTGAGGTGTGGTTGAGGTGTGGTTGAGGTGTGGTTGAGGTGTGGTTGGGGTGTGGTTGTGGTGTGGTTGTGGTGTGGTTGTGGTGTTTGAGGTGTGGTTGAGGTGTGGTTGAGGTGTGGTTGTGGTGTGGTTGTGGTGTGGTTGTGGTGTTTGAGGTGTGGTTGAGGTGTGGTTGAGGTGTGGTTGTGGTTGTGGTGTTTGAGGTGTGGTTGAGGTGTGGTTGAGGTGTGGTTGAGGTGTGGTTGAGGTGTGGTTGAGGTGTGGTTGAGGTGTGGTTGTGGTGTGGTTGTGGTGTGGTTGTGGTGTGGTTGTGGTGTGGTTGTGGTGTGGCTGTGGTGTGGTTGTGGTGTTTGAGGTGTGGTTGAGGTGTGGTTGTGGTGCTTGATGTGTGGTTGAGGTGTGGTTGAGGTGTGGTTGTGGTGTGGTTGTGGTGTGGTTGTGGTGTTTGAGGTGTGGTTGAGGTGTGGTTAAGGTGTGGTTGTGGTGTGGTTGTGATGTGGTTGTGGTGTTTGAGGTGTGGTTGAGGTGTGGTGAGGTGTGGTTGAGGTGTGGTTGTGGTGTGGTTTTGATGTGGTTGTGGTGTTTGAGGTGTGGTTGAGGTGTGGTTGAGGTGTGGTTGAGGTGTGGTTGAGGCGTGGTTGTGGTGTGGTTGTGGTGTGGTTGTGGTGTGGTTGTGGTGTGGTTGTGGTGTGGCTGTGGTGTGGTTGTGGTGTTTGAGGTGTGGTTGAGGTGTGGTTGTGGTGTTTGATGTGTGGTTGAGATGTGGTTGAGGTGTGGTTGTGGTGTGGTTGTGGTGTGGTTGTGGTGTTTGAGGTGTGGTTGAGGTGTGGTTAAGGTGTGGTTGTGGTGTGGTTGTGATGTGGTTGTGGTGTTTGAGGTGTGGTTGAGGTGTGGTGAGGTGTGGTTGAGGTGTGGTTGTGGTGTGGTTGTGATGTGGTTGTGGTGTTTGAGGTGTGGTTGAGGTGTGGTTGAGGTGTGGTTGAGGTGTGGTTGTGGTGTGGTTGTGGTGTGGTTGTGGTGTGGTTGTGGTGTGGTTGTGGTGTGGTTGAGGTGTGGTTGTGGTGGTTGTGGTGTTTGAGGTGTGGTTGAGGTGTGGTTGTGGTGTTTGATGTGTGGTTGAGATGTGGTTGAGGTGTGGTTGTGGTGTGGTTGTGGTGTGGTTGTGGTGTCTGAATTGTGGTTGAGGTGTGGTTGAGGTGTGGTTGTGGTGTGGTTGTGATGTGGTTGTGGTGTTTGAGGTGTGGTTGAGGTGTGGTTGAGGTGTGGTTGAGGTGTGGGAGGTGTGGTTGGGGTGTGGGAGGTGTGGTTGGGGTGTGGTTGTAGTGTGGCTGTGGTGTGGTTGTGGTGTGGTTGTGATGTGGTTGTGGTGTTTGAGGTGTGGTTGAGGTGTGGTTGAAGTGTGGTTGAGGTGTGGTTGAGGTGTGGTTGAGGTGTGGTTGAGGTGTGGTTGAGGTGTGGTTGAGGTGTGGTTGAGGTGTGGTTGAGGTGTGGTTGTAGTGTGGCTGTGGTGTGGTTGAGGTGTGGTTGAGGTGTGGTTGAGGTGTGGTTGTAGTGTGGCTGTGGTGTGGTTGTGGTGTGGTTGTGGTGTGGTTGAGGTATTTTTGAGGTGGTGGTGGTGTATAGTGCCAAAGCTAATACGCCTATAAGCCTATGAATATACGCCACCATTCTCCTTCTCGATTTTCTTAGATAATATACGTGTCAACGAACATAATAATAATAATAATAATAATAATAATAATAATAATAATAATAATAATAATAATAATAATAATAATAATAATAATAAAAACCAGTATTTATGTCCTTTCTAAATCTCTCTCTCTCTCAATATAGCTTCCACAAGATTGTTAAATAATCGAAGATTTCCTTCAGTTTATCAATGTTTAAAAATCTCTTTGTGAGAAATCAACAGGCATTGCGTCACTTCCCCGCCCTCTCCTCCCCTCGCAAAGCTTGAAAAGTCTGCCTCTCTGTCACTTATCATCAGTACACGACAGGAAGCAAATTGCGCAAGATCGCTCCTCCTGAAATACAAGTCGAGAAGCTGTAGGAGTCCTACAGCTTCTTACGAAAGCTGACCTTGAAAACATTCTCTCGCCTGCCATGATGGCTCAGTTCAAAGCATTGCAGTTGTCATATTTGCAGTTTGTGTTTGGCAGCGAAGGAAATCTTTATCTGGTAGTAGTTTTGATGTAATTTCGCGTTGAAAAGTTGTTCACTCTGCGGAAATACAAGATTTTCTCTCCGAAGGGCATAGAAACGGCGAGGAAAAAAAAAATGCCATGGGCGGGGTTTGGACCCCGCGATCTTAAAACTCCAGATCGATTCGTTAGCCAGCTGACCCAGTGGCTAACGCGTCGGTCTGGAGTTTTGAGGCGCTCTGATCGCGGGTTCTAACCCCGCCCGTGGTATGGTTTGCTTGCAATCGTTTCAGTACGATTTCGTGAGTCATAGGAACGGTGAGGAAATTTGCCAGCAGTCACCTAGTGTTAGAAAGCAGTGATAGGTCACTCGTTTCTGCCTACAGCTCACATAGGAGATTAAAACTTATGACGGCGTTTCTATCCGTCTTGGTCCAAGTAGGACCGAAACGTGCGTCATAAGTTTCACCCTCCTATGTGCGGGGTATTTGTATATTGTTCCAGTCATGGTATTGTGCCTCTAATTCTTTCTGCAGGCAGTTCTTTAGGCAAGAATACGTACGTTATCTAAGGGAGACCATTATCAAAATAATCCGGAAATTATCATCGACAAAATAATTCAAGAATTATCATTGACGTATTAATCCAGGAGC
>NC_091346.1:15702439-15714939 GCF_038502225.1 Cherax quadricarinatus
CTGGCAGAAACGAATAAAGCAATGGAAGAGAGGGAGAGCTTTATTAGTAGTAGGTTGTGTGTGTGTGTGTGTGTGTGTATGTGTGTGTGTGTGTGTGTATGTGTGTGTGTGTGTGTGTGTACACTCACCTATTTGTGGTTGCAAGGGTCGAGTCACAGCTCTTGTCCCTGCCTCTTCGATGCTCGCTGCTAGGCCCACCCTCTTCCTGCTCCAAGAGCTTTATCATACCTCTTCTTAAAGCTATGTATGGCACCTGCCTCAAACACACATGTGTGTTAACACTAAACACATCAATACCTCACTATTTAAAGAGCCACGTAATAACGTACAACACTGTAATAACGAAAAAAACTGTAATAACGAATATTATCCTCCCTCCAATATTTTTTCTCTAATAAAAAAATTAAAAAAAAAAGTATTTTCCCCAATTAAAAAAATGAAACGAAGATAACATAAGTAAAATCTATTGTTATTTTTGTCTCACGTTGCAAATACTGTCGAGTATCTTTTATTTTTGCATCGTAATGTTCACATCTATGAAGTGTTGATGTTTTGAGTTATTCAGCTTTGATGATGGAGGTAGAGAAGCTCCATTGTTGGGGGATAAAGCTCCAGTGTTGGTGATAAAGTTCCAGTGTTGGTGATAAAGTTCCAGTGTTGGTGATAAAGTTCCAGAGTTGGTGATAAAGTTCCAGTGTTGGTGATAAAGTTCCAGTGTTGGTGATAAAGTTCCAGTGTTGGTGATAAAGTTCCAGTGTTGGTGATAAAGTTCCAGTGTTGGTGATAAAAGTCCCAGTGTTGGTGATAAAGTTCCAGTGTTGGTGATAAAGTTCCAGAGTTGGTGATAAAGTTACAGTGTTGGTGATAAAGTTCCAGAGTTGGTGATAAAGTTCCAGTGTTGGTGATAAAAGTCCCAGTGTTGGTGATAAAGTTCCAGTGTTGGTGATAAAGTTCCAGTGTTGGTGATAAAGTTCCAGTGTTGGTGATAAAAGTCCCAGTGTTGGTGATAAAGTTCCAGTGTTGGTGATAAAAGTCCCAGTGTTGGTGATACATTTCCAGTAATGGTGATAAAGTTCCAGTGTTGGTGATACATTTCCAGTGTTGGTGATACATTTCTAGTGCTGATGATAAAGTCCCAGTGTTGGTGATATAGCTCCAGTGTTGGTGATAGTTCCAGTGTTGGTGATACAGTCCCAGTGTTAGTGATGTAGTCCAAGTGTTGGGGGATATAGCCCCAGTGTTGGTGATATAGTCCCAGTGTTGGTGATATAATCCCAGTGTTGGTGATATAGTCCCAGTGTTGGTGATATAGTCCCAGTGTTGGTGATATAGTCCCAGTGTTGGTGATATAGTACCAGTGTTGGTGAAGACTAATCTCTGAAATTAGTGTATATACACTGAGATAGAGTGTTGGTGATATATACAGCCCCACTCGCTCTGAAATTAGTGTATATACACTATATATATACACCACTCGATATATATATATATATATATATATATATATATATATATATATATATATATATATATATATATATATATATATATATATATATATATATGCAAGGAATTCGCGAGAGCATGCGAAATATACACAAACACTGATCTCTGGCTGAAGGAGACTCGAACCTACGAACCTTAGGACAAGGTACGAAGGAGGTTCGAGTCTCCTTCAGCCAGAGATCAGTGTTTGTGTATATTTCGCATGCTCTCGCGAATTCCTTGCATTGTTCAAATCTCTAGTAAGGCTGATGCATGCAGGGGATGAGATGAAAAGCTGTAAGCCTTCTCCCTGAAAGCTGGCTGCCTTGGATCAAACGTGTAGCGGATGCTACACGCCAAGGTACTGGTCCAGTGTGGGTAGATTGGTAAAGCACTGCGTACCTTGTCCTACGGTTCTTAGGTTCGCGTCTCCTTCAGGCAGAGATCAGTGGTTATATATATATATATATATATATATATATATATATATATATATATATATATATATATATATATATATATATATATGAGAGTATTGTTTTACCAACGCTCTTATATTGGTGTGAAGCATGGGTGATGAATGTTGCAGCGAGGAGAAGGCTGGAGGCAGTGGAGATGTTATGTCTGAGAGCAATGTGTGGAGTGAATATAATGCAGAGAATTCGTAGTTTGGAAGTTAGGAGGAGGTGCGGGATTACCAACACTGTTGTCCAGAGGGCTGAGGAAGGGTTGTTGAGGTGGTTCGGACATGTGGAGAGAATGGAGCGAAACAGAATAACTTCAAGAGTGTATCAGTCTGTAGTGGAAGGAAGGCGGGGTAGGGGTCGGCCTAGGAAAGGTTGGAGGGAGGGGGTAAAGGAGGTTTTGTGTGCGAGGGGCTTGGACTTCCAGCAGGCATGCGTGAGCGTGTTTGATAGGAGTGAATGGAGACAAATGGTTTTTAATACTTGACGTGCTGTTGGAGTGTGAGCAAAGTAACATTTATGAAGGGGTTCAGGGAAACCGGCAGGCCGGACTTGAGTCCTGGTGATGGGAAGTACAGTGCCTGCACTCTGAAGGAGGGGTGTTAATGTTGCAGTTTAAAAACTGTAGTGTAAAGCACCCTTCTGGCAAGACAGTGATGGAGTGAATGATGGTGAAAGTTTTTCTTTTTCGGGCCACCCTGCCTTGGTGGGAATCGGCCAGTGTGATAATAATAAATAAATAAATATATATATATATATATATATATATATATATATATATATATATATATATATATATATATATATATATATTATATATATATATATATATATATATATATATGCATGCAATAAGATCACAGTAAACAGGTGATTTCAGAATATGCAAAACAACCACTCTGAAAGAATAGAGAAATTCCAAGCTCATTCGTGACTACTCACATTATCAAGGAACTATGATAGTTCCTTGATAATGTGAGTAGTCATGAAAGCGCTTGGAATTTCTCTATTCTTTCAGAGTGGTTGTTTTGCATATATATATATATATATATATATATATATATATATATATATATATATATATATATATATATATATATATATATATATGTATGTATATATATATATATATATATATATATATATATATATATATATATATATATATATATATATATATATATATATATATATATATATATATATATATATATATATATCCCTGTTTTATTACCTGACCTGACTTCCCGAAGACATGGAACTGGTTTTACTAGTGAATTGACTTCCTCCCCGGGTAAGCTGGCATCTACAATAAGCTGGCTTAGGTTAGGTTAGGAAGGATCTGTCAGGGAACAGGACAAGTGTTTCCTGACGCGGGTTTGTTTTCGTAAATCAGCTGACTCGACATCTCTTCCCTTTCTTACCTTCAGGTTAAATGTAATGGACAGAAGGAACGTCACAATACGATGGCTGGAACAAATCACAACACATTTACAATTTACAGAATAAGCTTCAGATGCCTTTTCGTTCCCTCCTAGACGATTATCAAGTCATGATTGATTCGAAGAAGGTCCGGGAGAGGCTGAAAAGTTTCCTTAAGTTACTTTTCTAAACAGCGAGTTTGGAATGACCCCGAGATGACCCTGTATGACCCAGTAGCTGTACCACCGTGTGACCTCTTCTCAATCACAAGCTTCAAGGTAAAGCCTTCACCAAGCTTCGAGGGCGGAGATTCCAACTATTCCGAGAATTGGTTTCCCAAATGACTAGCTTTAGCTAGCTTTACGATGCACCGTTTAAGACGCTTCAAAGAGATCCCGGATCAGCCGTGATCACCAAGGATTGCTCAGGTCAATGAGATTCGTTGACCGTCAGAATTCTATTAAGCTGAAATGGGCACGATTAATTAAAAATAGTCAGATGTGACGCGTGGCTGAGATGACATGAATGATTTCTTTGGTAGTCAGAGAAAAAACTATAATGATGGGAACACGGTTTAGGTTGAACTATAGCGGTTTAAATTCAGCTTTACGGGTTTGAGCAGCGTTAAACCCCGGTGGTTTAGCGTTTAGCTTTGATAATGATAATAAGAAGTAACCCATTATCGACAGAAAATAGACGCAAATGCAGCGTAATGCGATTCTTTATTGACTTCGTTTCGCCCACTTGTGACTTGATAAAATCCACTATGTAGGCGAAACGTTGTTAATAAATGGTAGCATTATACTGCACTTGTGCTTATTTTTCCATCGTGTAGGTATTTTATACCATTTATATCCATTAGAGAGAAAATTAAAGATATCTAGACAGGGTAAACGTTGACTTAAACCACGATGTTTCGTTCAGTGAGTTTTAACACGTTACCGTCAGCATGATAAACCTCTTACTGAGCGAAACATCTCTTTTTTAAATAAACGTGTTCCTCTGTCTACGGGTCTTTTATTAATTAAGACAGAGATAGATAGAGAGAAAGAGTTTAGAAAGTCAGTGCACAAACAAAATTATGTATAATATTCCATTGAGACGCGAAATAATCCAGTAAGACCAAGAGGAATGTGTTTTTTCTCGAAATTTCCAAATTTAAATTGCACAGAAAATAATGTAGGAATGGTTCCACCTCCAGTGCTCAAGAGGACCAACAATTACATCAATTATATTTATAATTACCTCCAGTTACTTGAAAGGACCCATAGAAGCAAATAACTTCCATTGATCTTAATAGACCCGGAGCACTTAGACTAAGATGGCCTCAAAGACGTTCAAGATTTGTAAACACAGTGACTCTTCTTTCAAGTTTGTTTTCTTTGTTCAAGAATTGTTATTATGTAACACAGTGATTTCTAACTGTCTTCATTGTCACGAAAGTTTACAGTGAAGCCAAAGTTTAGTTCGAAGAGATTCACTGAGTACCAGTACGTCGCAAAGCGTCATGCTGGATGGACGCAGTGTTTCGGAGGCACTGAAAGAGAGTGAGAGAGAGAGAGAGGGGGGGAATCTCCCCTTGGATGCCACACACTGACGTCGTGAGTAAGAGATGGTGTTCCAGGAAGTGAGTGACTTCTGCTGGAATGTGCGCTGCAGTCATTGCGTGCTGAATGAAGTGATTGCTGCAGTTACTGGGGTCAGGAGTCGTAGGGTAATTGCTGAAGTCAGCGCGCGCTGAAGTCAGAGTTTAATTGTGCCGTGTTCGACTGGGGTCAGAGTGCGCTGGGATGTGTTCATCTATGGCAGGAAATTAATTAAGAGGAGAAGCAAGACTCCTGGTATGACCCTCATGGTCCATGTTGAGCTCACCTCAGCTGAACCTGGGAAGAGAGAAAAAATGTTAGTCAGAGGATGATACTCACCTAATTGTGGTTGCAGGGGTCGAGTCATAGCTCCTGGCCCCGCCTCTTCACTGGTCGCTACTAGGTTCAGTCCCTGCTCCATGAGCTTAATCATACCTCTTCTTAAAGCTATGTATGGATCCTGCCTCCACTACATAACTCTCCAGATTATTCCAATTCAAGACAACTCTATGGATGAAGAAATACTTCCTAACATCCCTGTTTATGTATGTGTGATAATTTTGCTATCCTTGGCATACCCATCTCGTGGTTGGTAGTCATTCTATACCCATCAAGTGGGTGCTTGTTATAAGCTTAGAGAGGCGCCCGCAGCTAACAACGTAATTGTTTTATCACGCAAATCTGTTGACGAGCCTCGGTGTTCCATCCATAACAAGATGTTGTGATTAAATGGTAACTGACTGGAAGTGTGGGAATTGCCAATCAACTCGTTAGTGAAAGGAACTGTGGTCACCCTTACCATGAATGCTAAACACACACACACACATATACACACACACACACACACACACACACACACACACACACACATATACACACACACACACACAAATACAAACACACAGACACACACACACACAAACACAAACACAGACACAGAATCAACAATATTTGTGAAGAAAATGTTTGCGAGCTGTTAAAATAAGACAGGAAAAATAGTCTTGTATTTTCCAGGGTGGGAATACAGACAGGAGGAGATAATACTGATATTCATACACCGTTATAAAATATTTTATGAAGGAGTGGAAAATATTACCGATATAATGAAAACTTCAGTAGAGTATTACAAGAAAATGAAGAAATTCGGGGAATATAGCCGAGTAAACCAGATTTATTTCGGTATCCCCGTATTAAATAACCTCAGCCTCTGCGCCTTAATGCATGCAGAAGGAATAGTGCAGAGTGCGGCAGACATTTCTAATGTAATTATTAAACAGTGAAGATTTGAAGTTAACCTGAAAAGGAATTTACAAGATATTACATTTAAACTTTAATACTGTTTTCAAAACAAAAATAGCAAAAATTAGTATAAACACAGTACCATAATTAAGAAGCATTAGCTTAGAAGGCAAACTGCAGAGCCATTCTCTGGTTATCTCAGAGAGAGACCAACATCCACAAACACACCAGCACTTAAGTCTGAATCCGCTCTGTAGTTGTGTTATCTAGGTGCCAACGCCGGAAGAGGCATCAAGAAATATTCGCTTGAAAACGATATCACGAAATTACGATAAAAATTTCTCCAAACTGTTCTCTCAGTAAGACTGAGTAAGTAAATGTTATTCAGGTTTTGGGTCCATAACATTCCAGATTTTTACAATAGAATTGAAGATAAACAGAGGTTGTGGTCACCTGAAAATTCCATTAGGTATGTTTAATTCAGAGTAAATTATTATTATTAAAGATTCGCCGGTATTCTCCCGGCCCGGGCCTTTTCCAAGTGGTGGCCCGGCCTTGGCTCCCTCTTTAGGGAGTGTCTGAGACCTAAGTCTCCCATGGGAGGAGGCACAAGTACCTCCTCATCTTTGGGACCAACTGTCCCCAGGCCTAGCCACAAGCTAGGCCTCTCTGGTCTGACATCCCCGCCCCAAGGGGGCTAATGGGAATGACAGTCTTATGAGCTAAAGGCTCGGGCTCAGGCACCTACCCTACCCTAGAAGGGTTAGGCATGGTGTCGATCGCTTCATTCAGAGTAAAGTCAAACATTGTGACTTACTGCTGATCAGAGATATTTTCTTGCTGGGTGTGTCCCCAGTACTTCCTAATTAAGCTCTATTGATTCCCACTACTGCTGCATGGATTTCCCAGTACTCCTTCATCAAGTACTGCTGCATCAATCCTCAGTACTCTTTAACCCAGAATTGCTGCATAGATTTTCAGTACTCCTTAATCAATGGAAATGAATGGTATAAAATACCGACACAATGGAAATATAAACACAAATGCAGTATAATGTGATCCTTTATTGACTACGTTTCGCCCACACAGTGAGCTTTTTCAAGTCACAAACAGAACTAGTTCTGTTTGTGACTTGAAAAAGCCCACTGTGTGGGCGAAACGTAGTCAATAAAGGATCACATTATACTGCATTTGTGTTTATATTTCCACTCCTTAATCAACTTCTGCTGCACCCATTATGGTGCACCCATTATGGAAATTCAGGAGGATTGTTATGGAACTTCAGGAGGATTTAAACAAACTCTACTCTTGGTCAGAAAAGTGGCAGATGCAGTTCAATGTAGATAAATGCAAGGTTCTGAAGCTTAGGAGTGCCCATAACCCTAGTGCTTATAAGTTAAATGATGTAGAACTTAGCCATACAGATTGGGAAAAGGACTTGGGGGTTATGGTGAGCAGCAACCTTAAACCAAGACAGCAATGCCTAAGCGTACGTAATAAGGCAAATAGATTACTGGGATTTATATCAAGAAGTGTAAGCAACAGAAGTCCAGATGTCATACTGCAGCTTTATACATCATTAGTAAGGCCTCACCTAGAGTATACAGCTCAGTTCTGGTCTCCGTATTACAAAATGGACATAAATTCGTTAGAAAACATTCAGCGTAGGATGACTAAATTAATACATAGCATTAGAAATCTTCCTTATGAAGAAAGATTGAAGACTCTTAAGTTACATTCACTTGTTAGACGAAGAATGAGGGGAGACCTGATCGAAGTGTATAAGTGGAAGATAGGTATTAATAAAGGGGATATCAATAAGGTCTTGAGGATGTCTCTCCAAGAGAGAACCCGCAGTAATGGATTTAAATTAGATAAGTTTAGATTTAGAAAGGACTTAGGAAAGTATTGGTTTGGAAATAGGGTAGTTGATGAGTGGAACAGTCTACCTAGTTGGGTTATTGAGGCTGGGACTTTGGGTAGTTTCAAATCTAGGTTGGATAAGTACATGAGTGGGAGGGGTTGGATTTGAGTGGGACTTTCACATCAGAGCTTATTTCTTGGGTGGCATTGAAAATTGGGTTGGGCAAATGTTTTGTTAGTGGGATGAATTGTAAAGGACCTGCCTAGTATGGGCCAGCAGGCCTGCTGCAGTATTCCTCCTTTCTTATGTTCTTATGTTCTTATGTTCATTCCCAATACACCTTAAACAAGTGCTGCTGCATCCACCCAGTACTCCTTAAACTAGTGCTGCTGCATCCACCCAGTACTCCTTAAACAAGTGCTGCTGCATCCACCCAGTACTCCTTAAACTAGTGCTGCTGCATCCACCCAGTACTCCTTAAACTAGTGCTGCTGCATCCACCCAGTACTCCTTAAGCAAGTACTGCTGCATCCACCCAGTACTCCTTAAACAAGTGCTGCTGCCTCCACCCAGTACTCCTTAAGCAAGTACTGCTGCATCCACCCCAGTACTCCTTAAACAAGTACTGCTGCATCCACCCAGTACTCCTTAAACAAGTACTGCTGCCTCCACCCCAGTACTCCTTAAACAAGTACTGCTGCCTCCACCCAGTACTCCTTAAACAAGTACTGCTGCCTCCACCCCAGTACTCCTTAAACAAGTACTGCTGCCTCCACCCCAGTACTCCTTAAACAAGTACTGCTGCATCCACACAGTACTCCTTAAACAAGTACTTCTGCCTCCACCCCAGTACTCCTTAAACAAGTACTGCTGCATCCACCCCAGTACTCCTTAAACAAGTACTGCTGCATCCACCCCAGTACTCCTTAAACAAGTACTGCTGCATCCACCCCAGTACTCCTTAAACAAGTACTGCTGCATCCACCCAGTACTCCTTAAACACGTACTGCTGCATCCACCCAGTACTCCTTAAACACGTACTGCTGCATCCACCCAGTACTCCTTAAACAAGTACTGCTGCCTCCACCCCAGTACTCCTTAAACAAGTACTGCTGCCTCCACCCAGTACTCCTTAAACAAGTACTGCTGCCTCCACCCCAGTACTCCTTAAACAAGTACTGCTGCATCCACACAGTACTCCTTAAACAAGTACTGCTGCATCCACCCCAGTACTCCTTAAACAAGTACTGCTGCCTCCACC
This sequence comes from Cherax quadricarinatus, assembly GCF_038502225.1. Classification (NCBI taxonomy): domain Eukaryota; kingdom Metazoa; phylum Arthropoda; class Malacostraca; order Decapoda; family Parastacidae; genus Cherax; species Cherax quadricarinatus. The sequence goes on from NC_091346.1 coordinate 15,711,761, forward strand.
CCAGTACTCCTTAAACAAGTACTGCTGCATCCACCCCAGTACTCCTTAAACAAGTACTGCTGCATCCACCCCAGTACTCCTTAAACAAGTACTGCTGCATCCACCCCAGTACTCCTTAAACAAGTACTGCTGCATCCACCCCAGTACTCCTTAAACAAGTACTGCTGCCTCCACCCCAGTACTCCTTAAACAAGTACTGCTGCATCCACCCCAGTACTCCTTAAACAAGTACTGCTGCCTCCACCCAGTACTCCCTTCACATATATTTCACATATTCACACTGAATAATACATTACAAAAACGTCCTCACGTCCCGATTAAAAAAAATATTAATAATTTTAACCAATTTTCAGTATATTCCCAAATATATTTCATACACGAAGGTCAATTTAATTTTTTATGAAAAAATCTCATAATTTATTTTTTTTTACATTTTTTTTATCGCCTGTTAGTAATTCTAGTAATATTTATTCCTAAATATTCTTTGCAAAGTGATGGTGGTATTCCCGTGGTGAGTATTACTGGTTAAGTTACCCCTGGTGATATACATATAGACAGACTTACAGACTGACAAGCAAACAGTCAGTGAGTCAGACAGATGGTCAGTCAGTCAGGCACACAGTCAGTCAGTCAGACAGACAGACATTCAGTCAGGCAGGAAGACAGTCAGTCAGATAGGCAGACAGTCAGTCAGACAGGCAGACAGTCAGTCAGATAGGCAGACAGTCAGTCAGTCAGACAGGCAGACAGCCATTCAGATAGGCAGACAGCCAGTCAGATAGGCAGACAGTCAGTCAGTCAGGCAGACAGTCAGTCAGTCAGACAGGCAGACAGACAGCCAGTCAGATAGGCAGACAGTCAGTCAGACAGGCAGACAGTCAGTCAGACAGGCAGACAGTCAGTCAGTCAGACAGGCAGACAGACAGCCAGTCAGATAGGCAGACAGTCAGTCTAACATGCAGACAGAGAGGCATACAGACAGACAGGTTTACAGGGTGAGGCCGGCAGGGCGGAGCAGTTGAATAAGCGGCTTACTGTCTCGGTAAAGAGGACACTCTACGCTGCTGCTACCTCACACTGTCTGGGAGTCCCTCCCTGTTGGCCCCTTCCTGTGGGCCCTGCTGTCTAGGGTCCCTCCCTCTGGGCCATCAGTCTAGGGTCCCTCCCTCTGGGCCATCAGTCTAGGGTCTCTCCCTCTGGGGCCACTCTGTCTAGGGTCCCTCCCTGGGCCATCTGTCTAGGGCCCCTTCCCTGGGGGCCCTCTGTGTAAAATCACTCATTCCCCAGTTCTATATAACCACCTTATAGCGATTACGATGAAAATAATGATATATAATTTAATAGTAATAATAATAATATAATTATTATTATTATTATTATTATTATTATTATTATTATTATTATTATTATTATTATTATTATTATTATTATTATTATTATTATTCCTCTACTTGATTAAATTCAAGCGACAGGAATAGTGCAGAGTGCGGCATGAGTTTCTAACACAATTAATTTGAAGCGACTCAGACGAAGCATCCACAAATCATCACATGGAAACTAACCTACCAGTTTCTTCAATAACATCAATAATAATAATAATAATAATAATAATAATAATAATAATAATAATAATAATAATAATAATAATAATAATAATAATAATAATAATTACGGGTCATTCAGCCGAAAACGGATTCAATTCGTCCACTAAGAAACACCAAGTTTGAAGCCAATCTAAAGAGGAATTCCAGTTTGCACCAGCGGGAGTCTGAATTAACAAGGTGTCATCCCTCATACGGAGCGCATAGACGTCAATAATTTGAAGCCGATAAGACCAGTCATTCTTAAGTCACTGAACGAGAATCAGTACCACTGGGTTAAAATTATCAATCTGGGTCTAAGGCGCTACAAGACCGACACGAAGCTTGTTTTCTGGAAGATACATCAGGTCTCTTGATGCAAGAATGTTGCACTGGTTACCGTACGCCAGCGCTGAACATTTGTAGATGATAGGATAAGGCTTTCTCTTACGCAGATAACCCGCACATAGGGGAGAGAAGGTTACGACGACGTTTCGGTCCGCCTTGTATCATTTACAGAGTCACAGTGTGGCTTTGTAAATGATCAAAGTGGGACCGAAACGTCAGCGTCAGCTTCTCTCTCCCATGTGAAGGGCATCTGTGTATTGTTCCTGTCATGGTATTTTGACTTTTTTTACTATAAGACTTTCTCGTGCTATGCACAGAAAAAAATATTAGAGAAAGGAAAAAAATCAGACAGAAAATTTAAATCTGTCTTCAGGGACATTTAAATTACAGCGAGGTCCCAAGCGGTGGTTACAATAGCACCGTCAAGTCACACGGTGTCATTACTGAGGAACGTCCACGGGTTCAGCATCAATTAACTCCCAGGCTAATTGGCACGACTAGGCATTGTCAAATTCTGTATATATATATATGTATATATTATTTTTTATTATCACACTGGCCGATTCCCACCAAGGCAGGGTGGCCCGAAAAAGAAAAACTTTCACCATCATTCACTCCATCACTGTCTTGCCAGAAGGGTGCTTTACACTACAGTTTTTAAACTGCAACATTAACACCCCTCCTTCAGAGTGCAGGCACTGTACTTCCCATCTCCAGGACTCAAGTCCGGCCTGCCGGTTTCCCTGAATCCCTTCATAAATGTTACTTTGCTCACACTCCAACAGCACGTCAAGTATTAAAAACCATTTGTCTCCATTCACTCCTATCAAACACGCTCACGCATGCCTGCTGGAAGTCCAAGCCCCTCGCACACAAAACCTCCTTTACCCCCTCCCTCCAACCTTTCCTAGGCCGACCCCTACCCCGCCTTCCTTCCACTACAGACTGATACACTCTTGAAGTCATTCTGTTTCGCTCCATTCTCTCTACATGTCCGAACCACCTCAACAACCCTTCCTCAGCCCTCTGGACAACAGTTTTGGTAATCCCGCACCTCCTCCTAACTTCCAAACTACGAATTCTCTGCATTATATTCACACCACACATTGCCCTCAGACATGACATCTCCACTGCCTCCAGCCTTCTCCTCGCTGCAACATTCATCACCCACGCTTCACACCCATATAAGAGCGTTGGTAAAACTATACTCTCATACATTCCCCTCTTTGCCTCCAAGGACAAAGTTCTTTG
>NC_091346.1:15719939-15734939 GCF_038502225.1 Cherax quadricarinatus
ATTTACAGGTTATTTACAAGCTAAGGTCTGTTATCCAGTATCAACTCATTTACAGGTTATTTGCAAACTAAGGTCTGTTATCCAGTATCAACTCATTTACAGGTTATTTACAAGCTAAGGTCTGTTATCCAGTATCAACTCATTTACAGGTTATTTACAAACTAAGGTCTGTTATCCAGTATCAACTCATTTACAGGTTATTTACAAGCTAAGGTCTGTTATCCAGTATCAACTCATTTACAGGTTATTTACAAGCTAAGGTCTGTTATCCAGTATCAACTCATTTACAAGTTATTTACGAGCTAAGGTCTGTTGTCCAGTATCAACTTATTTACAGGTTATTTACAAGCTAAGGTCTGTTATTCAGTTTCAACTCATTTACAGGTTATTTACCAGCTAAGGTCTGTTATCCAGTATCAACTCATTTACAGGTTATTTACAAGCTAAGGTCTGTTATCCAGTATCAACTCATTTACAGGTTATTTACAAGCTAAGGTCTGTTGTCCAGTATCAACTCATTTACAGGTTATTTACAAGCTAAGGTCTGTTGTCCAGTATCAACTCATTTACAGGTTATTTACAAGCTAAGGTCTGTTATCCAGTATCAACTCATTTACAGGTTATTTACAAGCTAAGGTCCGTTGTCCAGTATCAACTTATTTACAGGTTATTTACAAGCTAAGGTCTGTTATCCAGTATCAACTCATTTACAGGTTATTTACAAGCTAAGGTCCGTTGTCCAGTATCAACTTATTTACAGATTATTTACAAGCTAAGGTCTGTTGTCCAGTATCAACTCATTTACAGGTTATTTACAAGCTAAGGTCTGTTATCCAGTATCAACTCATTTACAAGTTATTTACAAGCTAAGGTCTGTTGTCCAGTATCAACTTATTTACAGGTTATTTACAAGCTAAGGTCTGTTATCCAGTATCAACTCATTTACAGGTTATTTACAAGCTAAGGTCTGTTATCCAGTGTCAACTTATTTACAGGTTATTTACAAGCTAAGGTCTGTTATTCAGTATCAACTCATTTACAGGTTATTTACAAGCTAAGGTCTGTTATCCAGTATCAACTCATTTACAGGTTATTTACAAGCTAAGGTCTGTTATCCAGTATCAACTCATTTACAGGTTATTTACAAGCTAAGGTCTTTTATCCAGTATCAACTCATTTACAGTTTATTTACAAGCTAAGGTCTGTTATCCAGTATCAACTCATTTACAGTTTATTTACAAGCTAAGGTCTGTTATCCAGTATCAACTCATTTATAGGTTATTTACAAGCTAAGGTCTGTTATCCAGTATCAACTCATTTACAGGTTATTTACAAGCTAAGGTCTTTTATCCAGTATCAACTCATTTACAGTTTATTTACAAGCTAAGGTCTGTTATCCAGTATCAACTCATTTATAGGTTATTTACAAGCTAAGGTCTGTTATCCAGTATCAACTCATTTACAAGCTATTTACAAGCTAAGGTCTGTTATCCAGTATCAACTCATTTACAGTTTATTTACAAGCTAAGATCTGTTATCCAGTATCAACTCATTGAAGGTTACAAGCTGTTATCCTGCCTCAATTATTTACAAGTTAAGGTCTGTTATCCTATCTCAATTTACAGGTCACAAGCTGTTATCCTGCCTCAGGTTATTTACAAGTTAAGGTCTGTTATCATATCTCAATTTACAAGTTACAAGCCGTTATCCTGTTTCAGGTTATTTAACAGTTAAAAGTTAGCATCTTGTTTACCTTCAACAATCAACTAACATCTGAGTACGTCACTGCTGCTTGGTAAACAACTGTAGTAAGTGTATTGAGACTTACCCACACGTCTCGCCCAGCCCAGGAATGAACCCAGGTTCATCGGTTGTGAGTCCAAGGCGCTACTCTTGAGCTTCGAGCTCAAATGAGAAATGGTAATTATTTCTGATTCGTGTATAATAATGTATAATTATGTGAGGAATGCTCCTAATTTTACAGTACTTTGATGAGAAACTACTGAGATTTGATAATGTTTTTTGGACTAAACGTCTTCTCAATAGAGTACCATAAACCTGCTGTCCCTGTTCGCCTAGCAGGGAGTAGGTACCAGGGTGTTAGGTGACTGGTGTGGGTCCCATCCTGGGGACAAAATTAACCTCAGTTACCTGTGCTCTGCATAACCAGTGGCTTTCTATATAGAATATCATTGATGCCAGCTATGGTCTGCATAAGTTGTATCATGTACTTGTAGAAATAAAGATTATTATTACTGTAATTATTATTAATATTATAATAATAATGATGATAATAATAATAATAATAATAATAATAATAATAATAATAATAATAATAATAATATTATTATTATTATTATTATTATTATTATTATTATTATTATTATTATTATTATTATTATTAGTATAGTTGTTTGTATACAATGCCAGTATTTTTCACCCTGCTTCCATTAATCTGGACATGGAATTCTCTTACCACATTTATTGTTGTGGTTGCTTTCTCTCTCTCTCTCTCTCTCTCTCTCTCTCTCTCTCTCTCTCTCTCATATTACAACCTCTTCACGTTTACCCTGGTGGTCTCTTCTCATCCTGACTATCTCCTGTATCTCACCTGAGGTATGGTAGAGGTTGGTAGGAGTGAACCATCGGCTGGAAGGCTCCCGTATGATGACCTCGGCTGACTTTAAATAGAGGTCAGCCAGGCGACCCACACAAGCGATGCTCATCACCCCATCTTGAAAGTAATCTTGGGTCACCCTTAGACTGAGATGGGTTGTCAGCTTCTCTAACCCTGCTGGATTGGTGAGGTGTTCTACCGTCTTGACGCTGCTTGGCAACACCTGCAGGTCAACACTCAGAGGTTAGAGGTCATGTGGATCATTGAAGTCATCTTGCAGTCAGGAATGAGAGATCACAAGTCATCCTGGGTCATCTTTAGGTCAGGATTCAGAAGTCATCTGGAATCATTTAAATAATTTTAAGGTGAGGAGTCAGACGTCAGGGGTTATCTGGGGTCATTTAAATAATTTTAAATGGTCAGGAATGAGAGGTCAGAAGTCATTTGGGTTTGTTTTGGTTATCTTAAGGTCAGAAATCCATAGGTCAAAGTTTATCTTAGCTCACTAAGGTCACCCTTATCCCCAGTGATAACTTATTACGAGAGTTATCTACAATTATGTAGACGAAAACTTCAAAAATGGCTTAGATAAATATAATGTTATGCCTTTTTGTGGCTGATACTTTGCCTTTTTTTTGTTAAAGATTATGTTAAAACATTCCTTCCAAATCCTCAGCTAGGTTCGGAATCGAACCGGAGCTTTTGGAGGGGTCGAGACCTGTGTCATGTGCGTTGTTCCTTTGTTTGTGATGAGTGACACAGCGGGAGATGAAGGAAGAGTACATGAGAGTATATGAGGAATGACTGATTCCAGAGGACGTGTAAGTCCTCACCGAGTCTATCTGCTGAAAAGAACTGTCTACTTTCACTAGAGTACGTGTTTGTGTATGTTTACATGTATGAGTCTAGGATAGAAGAGTACAGGTGAGCCTCGGAGCGTCCCGCTCCTTCGGCCATAATTGTATCCATTAAATCAGGGTTGCGTTCCCGAGCGACAGTGAGGGACGCGCCAGGGAAAGAACGTACATTTCTCTGGTAATTGAACTGGAAATAGTCATTACCTGCGGATGCAGGTTCCTGGCCGCTGACAGCCTGAGAGAGAGTCCCGAATGTTTACTCTTTAAGTACTCTCTGAATTCACGTCAAAAATATATTTGTGCTCTAATGATTGTTAAGCATATATATATATATATATATATATATATATATATATATATATATATATATATATATATATATATATATATATATATATATATATATATATATGGAAAAAAATTCTCACAATACCTTGAAATGGCATAGTCACAATGGCCTGCTCAGAGTTTTGGTAATTTGAAAGAGGCCTACGGCTGATTTACTAGTCCACCCATATAAAAAAAAAATATTACATCATGAGATGTGCAGTAAGATGTGTCTAAAAAAAAAAAAAGTTTGTCTCTAGGGAGACAGTGGCTAGAAAATAATAAAAGCGGCTTTGCTTTTGTTTAATCTGTATAGCAAGTACAGATACAACAACGTTTCTCTCAAGTCCACATACTTGAGTGAAACGTTGCGCCAGGGAAGAACTCCTTTTCACCTGTAACCTTCAGAGGTCAAAGTTCATTGCTTGTTGTGGGTTTAATAACAAAGTGACTTCACCTGACACAGGTCTTTTGTTTGGTTACTCGGTCAATATCCCTTGACCCGTGACCTGATTGTGACCTCAAAGTTCATTGGTCTTTGAAGACTTAGACACATAGGCAGCATCTGGGTATCTTTATTTGTAGATGTTTCGCCATCCAGCGACTTTATCAGTACAATACAAAGATATGATATGAAGAATTATATACAAAATATAATATAATCAGTCCCTGATTACATTATAGTAACTCACCGTGACTCGTGGTAATTCAACGTGACTCGTAGCGACTCACTGTGACCCGTAGCGACTCACTGTGATCCGTAGCGACTCACTGTGACCCGTAGCGACTCACTGTGATCCGTAGCGACTCACTGTGACCCGTAGCGACTCACCGTAACTCGTAGTGACTCACCTGATGACCATTAATGTTCCAGGTGAGGGTGAGGGCGGGTCGGGCCAGGGGGGAGGTGCAATTTAGAGAAACGTGGTCGTTTTGTTGGTAGTATTCACGACTCCCGGAGATGACTGGTGGCTCCTTGGGGACCACTGTACGTGACAAAGCCCACAGGCACGCCCATAGGTACGTCCACGTACCCACACAGCGACGAGGACATCAGAAGACAGTGGGATGGTCCAGCAGTATGCAAATATAGGAAGAAATAATTTAGTTTTAAGTTATTGTGGTGGAACTTAATACATAAATAGTGTTTTATTGTATTATGATCGTTGGTTATTTTAACCAGGAATTACACACACACACACACACACACACACACACACAAACACACACACACACACACACGAACACCTGGAAAGGAACAAGATTATAAATGAAAACCAGCATGGGTTCATGGAAGGCAAATCTTGTATCACAAACCTCCTGGAGTTTTATGACAAGGTAACAGAAGTAAGACACGAGAGAGAGGGTTGGGTAGATTGCGTTTTCCTAGACTGCAGGAAGGCCTTTGACACAGTTCCCCACAAGAGATTAGTGCAGAAGCTGGAGGATCAGGCACACGTAAAAGGAAGGGTACTGCAATGGATAAGGGAATACCTGACAGGGAGGCAGTAACGAGTCATGGTACGTGAAGAAGAGGTATCACAGTGGGCGCCTGTTACGAGCGGGGGTCCCACAGGGTCCAGTTCTAGGACCAGTGCTATTTTTGATATATGTGAACGACATGATGGAAGGAATAGACTCTGAAGTGTCCCTGTTCGCAGATGAAGTGAAGTTGATGAGAAGAATTAAATCGGACGAGGATGAGGCAGGACTGCAAAGAGACCTGGAGAGGCTGGACATGTGGTCCAGTAACTGGCTTCTCGAATTCAATCCAGCCAAATGCAAAGTCATGAAGATTGGGGAGGGGCAAAGAAGACCGCAGACAGAGTATAGGCTAGGTGGACAAAGACTACAGACCTCACTCAGGGAGAAAGACCAGGGGTGACCATAACACCGAGCACATCACCAGGGGCACATCAACCAAATAACCGCTGCAGCATACGGGCGCCTGGCAAACCTGAGAATAGCGTTCCGATACCTTAATAAGGAATCGTTCAAGACACTGTACACTGTGTATGTTAGGCCCATACTGGAGTATGCAGCACCAGTCTGGAACCCACACCTGGTCAAGCATGTCAAGAAGTTAGAGAAAGTACAAAGGTTTGCAACAAGGCTAGTCCCAGAGCTCAAGGGAATGTCGTACGAGGAAAGGTTAAGGGAAATCGGACTGACGACACTGGAGGACAGAAGGGTCAGGGGAGATATGATAACGACATACAAGATACTGCGGGGAATAGACAAGGTGGACAGAGATAGGATGTTCCAGAGAGGGGACACAGGGACAAGGGGTCACAACTGAAAGCTGAAGACTCAGACGAGTCACAGGGACGTTAGGAAGTATTTCTTCAGTCATAGAGTTGTCAGCAAGTGGAATAGCCTAGCAAGTGAAGTAGTGGAGGCAGGAACCATACATAGTTTTAAGAAGAGGTATGACAAAGCTCAGGAAGCAGAGAGAGAGGATCCAGTAGCGATCAGTGAAGAGGCGGGGCCAGGAGCTGAGTCTCGACCCCTGCAACCACAATTAGGTGAGTACAATTAGGTGAGTACACACACACACACACACACAGACCTGGTCACAGATCGGGCCGTGGGGATCGTTAACACCCCGAAACCCTCTCTAGGTATACTCCAGGTATACTTCTAGGTGTATGTACACGGATAAGTAATTTAACTTATCTTTAAGGGACCGAAGTATTTCTATTGTTGGGCAGATTACGTGCAGTCATGTAGCCGATAGGCTTAAAACCCCATATGCCAATATTTTTCTCTTTCTCGGCTGGGACTTCGTAATGGTCTCGAAAGGACCGGAATATCGTCGACTGTTATGTGTGAACTATAATAACGTTGCTCCCTAAGATAATTCATATATTTTCCCCTTAACCTTATGTTTACCTGCATCTAAATCATCTAAGATATTTACGTTTTATTAAACTCGACTTTAACCCATTGCCATTATCAGAAGTTGAAAAAAAAATCTTAGGAAGGCTAAACGAACTTTCAGCTGATAAAATATTTAACAGAACTTTCACTCTTAAACTAGCAAAGCCCTTGGAAGGAAGACGAGAGAGCCAGGAAAAATAGAAAGCGAGAAGGAGACAGAGTAAATACTAGGAATAACGAGGCAGCGTTCGTACAGGAGGAAAAACTGCATTATGAAATAGAACCTGCAAATACAGGGGCACAAAACTGGACACATACATGTTTTGTACGACAACCTACGAGACAGAAAATTATGTTTACACTGTGTACCAATGTTGGTGCAGGTTATTGGTGAGTGAGGGAGGGTGTTGGGAGGGGGCGGGTGCAGTGGAGGAGGAGGGAAGGAGAGATGGAGGGAGAGAGGGAGGTAGAAAGATATGGAGAAAGTGTTCACTTGAGAACACTTGGGAAGGTTGGACAACAGAAGAAGTGGATGTCCACACAGAGGCTGAGGAAAGCTGTCTCCGTCCGTCTGTTTAGCTCAAGAACTATCGTGTTTGTCTAGGTGTATTAGTGTATGAGAGAGAGAGAGAGAGAGAGAGAGAGAGAGAGAGAGAGAGAGAGAGAGAGAGAGAGAGAGAGAGAGAGAGAGAGAGAGAGAGAGAGAGAGAGAGAGAGAGAGAGAGAGAGAGAGAGAGAGAGAGAGAGAGAAAGAGAGAGAGAGACAGAGAGGACCCCAAAGGAAATAAGTCACTTTGACTTTTTTTTGGTTATCCTAAGTAATTTATACATGTATGATAATTGTACTTACGTGTACCTGTACCTAAATAAAATTATTTAGGGAGAGAGAGAGTGAGAGAGAGAGAAAGAGAGAGAGGACGTACTTCCATCAGGGTGTTAGAAAGAGATAATGTTATCTTCCGGGGTGAGCAAAGCAGATGAGGTACGTTCAGGATGTTCATCTCCAGCCTCCTCACGTCTGGGCCCTGACGCTCTCTGGCTACTCTCATAAAGTGTGTGTGTGTGAGATCTTTCTACCTCCCCTGTGTCTCAACACACACACACACACACACAGAGTAGCAGCCAGTGAAGAGGCAGGGCCAGAAGCTGTGAATCAACCCCTGTAACCACAACTAGGCGAGTACTCCAGTAACATGCTGAAGATCATAGAGGAATATTCAAAGCTGAACTGAAAGTTAATAAAGTTTCACTCCTAAGTACATTAGCCATGAAGAATAAACAGCAGCTACTTTACATATGTCACTATGACACTCAAGTCAAGGGAAGCACATAGTCAAACCTCTTTCTTAAGAGACCTGACGACCTGAGGCACAAATAAACTATATCAGTGTAAAACCTGGGTATCTTTATTTGAAGACGTTTCGCCAACAAGTGAAGAAACGTCTTCCAATAAAGAAACCCAGGGGTTGCGTACATGTCCAATTTTTAATCTCGTCGACACTTTATACCATTATCAAAATATTCAGTAACTCGATCAAGAAAAATATATATTTAATAATCCATTTTATAGGAATTCCCAGAAGAGTTTACCTTAGTTTTTTTTTACGCCAACCGAACAGAAAAAAAAGAAAAGTCCTTCAACTTTACTGAAAATTCCTTTTTTAAAGGGAGACATATACATTTCACTTGCTGTCAGATATGGTCAGATATAGAACTGACTATATGTGAGAGAAGATGACTGGCGTCGCCCGTCTACCTTATTCTGAGAAAACTTCCCCTCATTCCTCCCGTTACTGCTCTTCGTACAGCTTCGTTACTGCTCATTGTACAGCTCCTGATGACGTTCGCAAACGTGTGAAAGAACCCCTTGGTTTGTCTTGTAGGTATATATATATATATATATATATATATATATATATATATATATATATATATATATATATATATATATATATATATATATGTATATATATGTATATATATATTATTTTTTTTATTAACACACTGGCCGATTCCCACCAAGGCAGGGTGGCCCGAAAAAGAAAAACTTTCACCATCATTCACTCCATCACTGTCTTGCCTTGCCAGAAGGGTGCTATACACTACAGTTTTTAAACTGCAACATTAACACCCCTCCTTCAGAGTGCAGACACTGTACTTCCCATCTCCAGGACTCAAGTCCGGCTTGCCGGTTTCCATGAATCCCTTCATAAATGTTACTTTGCTCACACTCTAACAGCACGTCAAGTATTAAAAATCATTTGTCTCCATTCACTCCTATCAAACACGCTCACGCATGCCTGCCGGAAGTCCAAGCCCCTCGCACACAAAACCTCCTTTACCCACTCCCTCCAACCTTTCCTAGGCCGACCCCTACCCCGCCTTCCTTCCACTACAGACTGATACACTCTTGAAGTCATTCTGTTTCGCTCCATTCTCTCTACATGTCCAAACCACCTCAACAACCTTTCCTATATATATATATATATATATATATATATATATATATATATATATATATATATATATATATATATATATATATATATATATATATATATATATATATATATATATATATATATGTATATATATACTCCCTAACCCTATCATGACTAAAGAAATATTATCCACCTATAATGATCAAAAAAGTCTAGCAGTATTAGAGAAAAGAGAGTATCTTCATATATTTTCTTAATTAAGAGAACTTGGAGAGACAAGCTCATACATCTTTGTTGATAGCAAGCCAAGGAGACGCAGCGCCGGGAGAGAAACCGCTGAGTTAATTGAAAATCTCCTCAAGATTTCAGAGAAGCTGAGAGAGAGACTTATTGTGTGTGTGTGTGTGTGTGTGTGTGTGTGTGTGTGTGTGTGTGTGTGTGTGTGTGTGTGTGTGTGTGTGTGTGTGTGTGTGTGTGTGTGTATCTTCTTTATTTTGAGAGGCTGGTTAGCTGCTCCTGTAAGAAACATAAGCCAGGTCTTGTACTGGAAGCCATGTCGAGTAAGACACGTCACTAAAGTCTGTTCATCCCGGCCAATAAAGTCCAAGGCACAGCTAAGCAGGACTTGTTAAAATTGACTGGCCAAGATCCTGTGTGTATTCAGATCAATGGCAAGTCACGTCTTAAGAAGTCAGATTACTAGAAGCCAGGGCTTAAGATGTCATAAGAAGTCAGGTCACAACAAGCTTGCTCACATAAAAATGAGTCTTGTGACCCAGAGGCCACAAAAGAAAGAACTTGAGAGGGTTAAATAAAAAAAAAATAATAATTTTTTTTAGAAAACCGGATCTCTGGAAGTCAGGTCACAGCAAGCCAGGTCACAGCAAGCCAGGTCACAACAAACCAGGTCACAATACGCCAGGTCACACCAAGCTAGGTCACACCAAGCCAGGCCACACCAAGCCAAGTCGCAGCAAGCCAGGTCGCAGCAAGCCAAGTCGTAGGAAGCCAGGTCACAGCAAGCCAGGTTGCAGCAAGCCAGGTCACAGGAAACCAGGTCTCAGCAAGCCAAGTCACTGCAAGTCAGGTCTCCACAACACCGCGTTCCTAGCAGACTAAAGGCAACAAAACTTTCTGCCGTAGTGAGTTATTAGTGGGGAACTTGGTAAGGAGTTTCTGACAGAGTCTGCTTTGTGGCAGGGAAAAGTGGCTTGTCCCTTACAGTGCCACGACCACCCTCACAGTGCCCTGACCCTTACAGTGCCCCGACCCTTACAGTGCCCCGACCACCTTCACAGTGCTCCGACCCTTACAGCGTCCCGACCACCCTCACAGTGCCCCGACCTTTACAGTGCCTCGACCTCTTGCAGTGTCCCGACCACCCTCGCAGTGCCCCGACCCTTACAGTGCCTCGACCTCTTACAGTGCCCTGACCACCCTCACAGTGCCCCCGACTCTTACATTGCCCCGACCCTTACAGTGCCCTGACTCTTACAGTGTCGTGACCTCTCACAGTGCTCCGAGTCTTACAAAGCTTGATACGTCAGTACCCCTTATAGCACTCCGTCACTCACAGTACCCCGCTGATGCTGCAGCTGGTGATACAGCTGGTGATGCAGCTGGTGGCTACAGCTGGTGCTAGGAATGAAAGAAACTTTGCCTCTATAATAAAAGCTCAACAGTCTTTAAACTCCATTTAATATCTGTGAGAGAATTTAGTTTCATTTCTGTGCTAATATCTTTAAATCTTGTAATCTCCTGTCGAATTGTCACCTTAATTCTTCTCCCCCAGCTAACGTTTGTAGCTTTCAAGCTGACGTTCAGATTTGAGCTTTGGCAGCAGCTATTGAAGGAAGTATTTTTCTCTCGTGCTTTCTGGAGCACATGCTGACCTCAGCATTTATGCTGGAACTTAACTTTTAATTTGTATGTGTGTGTACTCACCTAGTTGTGGTTGCAGGGGTCATAGCTCCTGGTGTGTGTGTGTGTGTGTGTGTGTGTGTGTGTGTGTGTGTGTGTGTGTGTGTGTGCGCGTGTGTGTGTGCGTGTGTGAAGGCGTAGAATTAAGGAGAATATAACTGAAGCATATTAGTGGAAAATCGGAATATAGTTCTGAGAATATCCAGGCAGGATTCGCATCAGTGGATTCAAATTGGATAAATTTATATTTAGAAAGGATATAGGAAAGCTCTGGTTAGGCAATAGAGTTGTGGATGAGTGGAACAAACTCTCGAGTAGCTTCACTGAAGCTTAAAACATTGGGTAGCATTAAACATAAATATGACAGAAACATAACTGGGAGTGGCTGGTTGTGAGACCTGCCTAACATGGGCCAGTAGAACTGCAGTGGTCCAGAATTACTAATAATTTTATCAGAGCCAAACACTTCAACTAAACTTAAAACATTACCCACAAGCACTACCCACAAGCACTACCCACAAGCACTACCCACAAGCACTACCCACAAGCACTACCCACAAGCACTACCCACAAGCACTACCCACAAGCACTACCCACAAGCACTACCCACAAGCACTACCCACAAGTACTACCCACAAGCACTACCCACAAGCACTACCCACAAGCACTACCCAGAAGCACTACCCAGAAGCACTACCCAGAAGCACTACCCACAAGCACTACTCACAAGCACTACCCACAAGCACTACCCACAAGCACTACCCAGAAGCACTACCCACAAGCACTACTCACAAGCACTACCCACAAGCACTACCCAGAAGCACTACCCAGAAGCACTACCCACAAGCACTACTCACAAGCACTACCCACAAACACTACCCACAAGCACTACCCACAAGCACTACCCACAAGCACTACCCACAAGTACTACCCACAAGCACTACCCACAAGCACTACCCACAAGCACTACCCACAAGCACTACCCACAAGCACTACCCACAAGCACTACCCACAAGCACTACCCACAAGCACTACCCACAAGCACTAGCCACAAGCACTACCCACAAGTACTACCCACAAGCACTACCCACAAACACTACCCACAAGCACTACCCAGAAGCACTACCCAGAAGCACTACCCAGAAGCACTACCCACAAGCACTACTCACAAGCACTACCCAGAAGCACTACCCAGAAGCCCTACCCAGAAGTACTACCCAGAAGCACTACCCAGAAGCACTACCCAGAAGCACTACCCAGAAGCACTACCCACAAGCACTACCCACAAGCACTACCCACAAGCACTACCCACAAGCACTACTCAAAAGCACTACCCACAAGCATTACCCACAAGCACTACCCACAAGCACTACCCACAAGCACTACCCACAAGCACTACCCACAAGCACTACCCACAAGCACTACCCACAAGCTCTACTCACAAGCACTACCCAGAAAAACTACCCACAAGCACTACCCACAAGCACTAATCACAAGCACTACCCACAAGCACTACCCACAAGCACTACCCACAAGCACTACCCACAAGCACTAATCACAAGCATTACCCACAAGCGCTACCCACAAGCACTACCCACAAGCATTACCCACAAGCATTACCCACAAGCATTACCCACAAGCTCTACTCACAAGCACTACCCACAAGCATTACCCACAAGCACTACCCACAAGCTCTACCCACAAGCACTACCCACAAAAACTACCCACAAGCACTACCCACAAGTTCTACCCACAAGCACTACCCACAAACACTACCCACAAGCACTACCCACAAGCACTACCCACAAGCAGTAATCACAAGCATTACCCACAAGCACTACCCACAAGCACTAATCACAAGCATTACCCACAAGTACTACCCACAAGCGCTACCCACAAGCACTACCCACAAGCACTACCCACAAGCACTACCCACAAGCACTACCCACAAGCATTACCCACAAGCATTACCCGCAAGAATTACCCACAAGCGCTACCCACAATCACTACCCACAAGCACTACCCACAAGCACTACCCACAAGCATTACCCACAAGCATTACCCACAAGCATTACCCACAAGCGCTACCCACAAGCATTACCCACAAGAACTACTCACAAGCACTACACACAAGCATTACCTACAAGCTCTACCCACAAGCACTACCCACAAGAATTACCCACAAGCACTACTCACAAGCACTACACACAAGCATTACCCACAAGCACTACCACAAGCACTACCCACAAGCATTACCCACAAGCATTACCCACAAGCATTACTCACAAGCATTGCCCACAAACATTACTCACAAGCACTACCCACATTCAAAAGTCTAATCCATAGATAAAAGTTCCACACATTTAGCTCCAGTCACAGCTCCACCCACAGCTCCACCCACAGCTCCATTCACAGTTCCACCCACAGCTCCAGCCACAGCTCAAAGCCCTGACCCACGGCTCTGAAGACAAATCAGTCACAACCTCCACAGCGTCCTAACTGGAATATTCAATTAGAGAGACATTGAGAGAGGAGATTTGGCATTAAATCTAATCACAGGCCAGACCCTCCAAGGGTGAGAGGGAGAAAAGACTCTCGTCTCCTCACAATGTCCTCATTCTGGCCTCAGAGTTTTGAAGGAAGTGTCACAAAGAGAGGGCGGTGGAGAGGTATGTGAGATGGTTAATGATGTGGCAGTGTTGTTTGTGAGGTAGACGGGTTGTTTGTGAGGTGGAGGGGTTGTTTGTGAGGTGGAGGGGTTGTTTGTGAGGTGGACGGGTTGTTTGTGAGGTGGACGGGTTGTTTGTGAGATGAAAGGGTTGTTTGTAAGGTGAAAGGGTTGTTTGCGAGGTGGTGGAGGTTCTTTGCTAAGGATGGGTGTGCTTTGTTGGGGAATGGGAGTTTTTTGAGGAGTGGGAGCAATGTCTTTGGAAATGGGAGTAGCTATGTGGATTTGGAAACAGTTTCTGGCTAGGCTTTCTGACAATTGAATTCTTGTCTTCGAGGAAAAGGGGCTGTGTACTCACCTAATTGTGGTTGCAGGGGTTGAGACTCAGCTCCTGGCCCCGCCTCTTCACTGGATGCTGCTAGGTTCTCACTCTTCCTGCTCCATAAGCTTTATCATACCTCATCTTAAAGCTATGTATGGTTCCTGCCTCCACTACCTCACTTGCAAGACTATTCCACTTCCTGACAACTCTATAACTGAAGAAATACTTCCTAACATCCCTGTGACTCGTCTGAGTCTTCAGCATCCAATTGTGACCCCTTGTTTCTGTGTCCCCTCTCTGGAACATCCTATTTCTGTCCACCTTATTTATTCCACGCAGTATTTTGTATGTCGTTATGTCTCCCCTGACCCTTCTGTCCTGCAGTGTCGTCAGTCCGATTTCCCTCAACCTTTCATCGTAGGACATTCCTTTGAGCTCCGGAACTAACCTCGTTGCAAACCTTTGCATTTTCTCTAATTTCTTGACGTGCTTGACTAGGTGTGGGTTCCAAACTAGTGCTGCATACTCCAGTATGGGCCTGACGTACACAGTGTACAGTGTCCTGAATGATTCCTTCCTGAGGTGTCGGAACGCTTTACTCAGGTTTGCCAGGAGCCCGTATGCTGCAGCAGTTATCTGGTTGATGTGTGCCTCCGGAGACGTGCTCGTTGTTATACTCACCCTAAGATCTTACTCCTTGAGTGAGGTTTGCAGTCTTTGGCCACCTAGCCTATACTCTGTCTGCGGTCTTCTTTGCCCTTCCCCAATCTTCATGACTTTGCATTTGGCAGAGTTGAATTCAAGAAGCCAGTTTGCTGGACCACGCGTCCAGTCTGTCCACGTCTCTTTGTAGTCCTACCTGATCTTGGTCGGATTTAATTCTCCTCATTAACTTCACATAATCTGCGAATAGGGACACTTTTGAGTCTATCCCTTCCATCATGTCATTCACATATACCAAAAATAGC
>NC_091346.1:15747439-15757439 GCF_038502225.1 Cherax quadricarinatus
ATTGGTTTAAGCCGGGGGTTGACATGGACCTGCCCCGCATGGGCCAGTAGGCCTGCTGCAGTGATCCTTCTTTCTTATGTTCTTATGTTCTTAAATACTGGATTGAGCTCCTGGAGTACGTAACGTTACCATGAAGAATGTTTTACCAGATGTTCTTGTATTCTTTTATCGTGACTCTTATTTACCGTAAGGAGTGATGGAGGCTCGATCCTCCATCCACAAGTCGTGGCCAGGTCTCTGATCACTCAGGCTGTTGGTGGTCGCACTACAAAGGAGATGCTGGCAGAGGCAATGGCAGCAGAGCATTAATAATTGCATAATACCATGTAATTATATGATAATTGGTTTTAATTATCATACATTTCAGATAATTATATTGATGGGTGAGTTCTAATTCCTCAAGGGCCATTCAGTGCCTTGGCAAACGTCGAGGTAGTTAGGTCATTAACAACCACTCACACACATCATTTCTTGCTAAACATAAATGGTGTGAAGTGCCGAGAAGACGAAGAATTAGACACATGTACAACATCTGGGTATCTTTACTGTAGACGTTTCGCCCTTCAATGGCTTTATCAATACAAATTCAAGGACATAATTGGAAGACTGTAGATCTATATAAATTCCCTCAGCCTGAAGGACTGATTACCTCATCTTTTGTATACAATTCTACGTTCTTCACATTATGTCTTTGTACTGATAAATCCACTGGATAACGAAACGTCTACATATAAAGATACCCAGATTAGTTAGGTTAGTAAGCTTTGTCAGGAAACAGGACAAGCGTTTCCTGAAGCGGGTCTTAGTCATATGATGGCCCAGCAGCTGGAGCTTTTGGTCATCTGATCGAAGCCTTCCTCTGGCTTACATTAAGGTTTCAATAACATTAGAGACCCAGATATTGCACATGTGTGTAATTTTTTTTCATCATTTCTTGAACCACCGGGAAGAGAAAACACCTTTGGCCCTACAGAGGTGCAGGTGATATGTCAGGCACACTAGCAGCAGGTGATAACTCAGTGCCAGTGCCTCAAGATGGAAGCATTAGTCAAGATGTGCCAGAGTGGCAGATGCAGCAGATGCTGTGTATGATTCAGAAACGCCTCACCATCACCCGGAATTAAAATTTTGGGAAGTGGAGCATCGGTAAAAAAAATCTCTCATTCTCTCATTTGTTTTTTTTTTTTTCAGTATTTCAGGACGGAGGGAAACGTCGTCACAAATTTCCTCTCCAAAATGTGGGCTTAACTCACGAAATCGTAATAATTCGACTCACACGGCAAGCGAGTGAGATTTTTATACGACTCACGTGCGGTGAGTTCGAGCCCCACCCGTACCGTGGTTTAAATGTGGGCTGTTCGTGAATTGTTCCAGCCACGGTGTTGTGTTTTTTTTTATTCTCAAGTTGGGGAATATGACAGATGTGTAACACCTGGTTGTCTTTATTGAAGAAATATTACCTAACACAGAAGGCTTTATTAACCTCACGTAGAGGCCTGAAGTGGCAGTAAAGTGTAAATAAAGCAGAGTTCCCATCAGCTTTACTCCAATAAAGTTGCCCAGGTGGAGATAAATGCTATAAAATAACTGGCACGTTGAAAAAATAAAATGCAGTGTAAATCTATTCTTTATTGACTACATTCCGTCCACACATTGGGTTTTATTAAGTCACAAACAGATCAATAAAGTCAGTCAAGGATCGCATTGTACTGGATTTGTTTATTTTTCCAAAGTTACCCCGGGATTATATGTTATTGTGTACCACACGTGTAATGATAACCATGTCGCAGAGTTGTCTGCGATAGACAGTTTAATTTTTAACGAGAGCAATGCTTCCCAAATTCTGATCGCATTCTGTCCGATTGCTGTCCAGAGGCATTTCCATATGCCCTCCAGATGTATACACCTTCTTTCGACACGGTTGTTTTGAGTTTCTGTCTCTATGTGGGTTATTACTGAGGATTCTGGGTAATATTTGTTATGGTAATTACGATTTCTCTTATTCATATGATGACTGCAACTGTTTCAGGAGACTGGCACAGGAAATAGGCTATAGAATAGCTAGAACGAGTATTTAATGAGCCCCGGGGCGTATGTTTTACAAAAGTGCCATAAATGCGTAAGTTCTCTCTGATCAATAGTCAGCAGCATTAGTAGTGGAGGATGGAAGGGAGATAGTCATTACACGAGACGAGTGGAGGATGGAAGGGAGATCGTCATTACACGAGACGAGTGGAGGATGGAAGGGAGATAGTCATTACACGAGACGAGTGGAGGATGGAAGGGAGATCGTCATTACACGAGACGAGTGTAGGATGGAAGGGAGATAGTCATTACACGAGACGAGTGGAGGATGGAAGGGAGATCGTCATTACACGAGACGAGTGGAGGATGGAAGGGAGATAGTCATTACACGAGACGAGTGGAGGATGGAAGGGAGATCGTCATTACACGAGACGAGTGTAGGATGGAAGGGAGATAGTCATTACACGAGACGAGTGTAGGATGGAAGGGAGATAGTCATTACACGAGACGAGTGTAGGATGGAAGGGAGATCGTCATTACACGAGACGAGTGTAGGATGGAAGGGAGATAGTCATTACACGAGACGAGTGTAGGATGGAAGGAAGATAGTTATTACAAGAAACGAGTGAATTACTCACTGAATGGTTATAACTAGGACCATAATTTTTAAAGGGGTGGACCGACAAGCCAGCGGAAGGCCTCGGTCAAACGGCCGAAACCTCCAGCTGCTGGTCGTTAGGAAACACGAACCTTACCTAACCTAACCGATACGAACAAAAACGAAATGACATAAATGCATCGCTGACACTCGTGTCATTATTATGATTCCACGAGTCATTAATAAAATCTTAGAAGGGGCTTGAATTAGAACATTTAAAAAACCTTGCATTGTGGTCACAGTGGTGGCCCTTACTAACTTTCCTAGAGTATAGAAAAAACACATAGTTGGGCGTATCTTATCAGGCCAGCATGGTACAGTTGGTGACTCACTTGCCTGCTAGTTTTATGACTGGTTGCCATGGGTTCGAACACCCCCTCTTTCGCGAGAGTTCAACATCATTCAAAGAAAAAAATAGCGTTCAATTGAAACAGATAACTGTGACAACGTTTCGCTCTGTGTAGGGCTTTGTCATGAACTGGCAACTCTCTGTCATGAGTGAAACGTTGTCTTAAGAAAAAAAATTTGTGCACGTTTTGGAAAAAAATAGCGAATAACGTCTTGAATACCAGTTATATTCTTCCTGAATGGTTATTTGCTCTCTCTCTCTCTCTCTCTCTCTCTCTCTCTCTCTCTCTCTCTCTCTCTCTCTCTCTCTCTCTCTCTCTCTCTCTCTCTCTCTCTCTCTCTCTCTCTCTCTCTCTCTGTGCTCGGTCAAGGTACCTCAGTTTTTTTTCCTAGCATAGACGAGCTTTTCAACATTCATTTCCAGCTTTTATCAAAGCATGTTTATAAAAAACACATTAATTTACAGGTAATATAAAAGCATGGTTCAAAAAGTGCAATTATTTCTGGCTTTTATCAAAACATTAAAAAAAAAAAGTGTTTTTGAGTCGCAAGAGAGACAAAATAAAAAAAACTATGCAAATGAATTATCTCTCCACACGCAGATACAATGATCCGAGATGAATGGAGAAGTCTCCTTCCACCTTCTGCTTATGGTGACATTGCTGTAAATAGGTACTTGGGGTGTTAGACTGTTGTAGGTGGCTTCCTGGGGGAGGGGCTGTTGTGTACCTCAGACAAGATCGGGCAATTCAAATGATCTAACGATGTAAAATAGCTCGTAGCCTGCAAATAAAACTGTCTTAAAAGCAACAACAGTTTGTAACTGCTGACTGTGGTGAACCACTCAAGGGAACAGTTGTTTCTGAACTGTCTAGTGTTTTCAGTAGCGGTTCACGAAGGTGGGAAATCTGTGTGGAGTAACATCTTCCCGTTTCACTGCGTGGTTTAATGCCACGAATAGTTTCCAGTTGACGACCAAGACATATGTGGCACACTGACGTATCTTTATGAACGAAGCGTTTCTCCTGCGTGGCAGGCTCCATCAGTCGAATAGAGAGGTGATTACATTATCGGAGAGAGTGGAAGTGGGAAGATAAATCTGAGGTGATCAGTCCCTACAGTCATGAAAAAGTGGTCACGCCCCTTTAAAATTGCCTCACTACTTCTACCATCTCCAGTAATCACCTCGGTGTTTGACTGAGGAAGGCTGCCCTGTAGGCCGAAAACATTTCTCCAGTAACGATGGCCAAATGCTGTTGTGTCTTACTCATCAATTCCCTGGCACAGCCAGAACTGAATGAACTACACAGAACGAGGCGACTAAACGAGTTTTTCAGCATCTGCGTTCCACGGGACAGGCTTTAAATGAGACACAGCCTCTCAATCGGCTGGAACCGAAGCACACTCCATTCAGAAGAACATATCTAAATTTCAACGCATTCGAATGTAATCTCTGTGGATGAACCTGTTGAGAATAATCCACAAAACTAATTTGCTGTTGGAAACAGGCAATGCTCTTCGTCATGTTGAGAGGATCAGCATTAAGTTTTGTGTAACGATTGGTAGTATTGCTGGCAATAAATTAGACATTATACTGGGACAATGCTTCGCCATCAGGCTTTTTTTCAAGCCATTGCATACAGGACAAGAGCACCATGAGAAAATATAGAGGAGGGTTGAAGTAGCAGAAGTAGTGGTAGTAGTCGTAGCAGCAGTAGTAGTAGTAGTAGTAGTAGTAGTAGTAATAGTAGTAGTAGTAGTAGTCGTAGTAGTAGTAGTAACAGTGGTAGTAGTAGTAGTAGTAGTAGTAGTAGTAGCAGTAGTAGTAGTAGTAGTAGTAGTAGTAGTAGTAATAATAATAGTAGTAGTAGAAGTAATAGTAGTAGTGCATGAAAGATGGAGTAATACCACAAGTAGTCAAACATTATATTTACGGGGAAGTCTTACATTACGACGGCTCACTTAGGACTGTACATTACCAAGTATCCCTTGGTATACCTGATATACTTGGCACACTTACCGGATTTATAATCATTGCTTGATGTTACAGGGATTAAATTCGTTTTAATACTAGTACCTCATGGCATTTAGTTAGACATAGATTCACCTAGTTACACTCATCTAGTTACACTCACCTAGTTACACTCACCTAGTTAGACTCACCTAGTTAGACTCACCTACTACTGTCATGTTGGCTGAGCGTTGCGTGGTGTGGAAGGGTGGCCCCTCAGCTACCAGCTCACATCTGTACACGTCAGACGCGGCTAGAGTTACTCCTAGCACGTCTAGACGACGGCCCTCCCGCCCCTCTACCTGTGGGAGGGAGGAGCAGGTGTTAGTGAGGGAGGTGGTGTTAGCTGGTGTTGCCGAAGGAGGTATTAGTCAGGTAAGAGATGACTCGTAATCATCAAAGGGAAAATCTCAGATGAAGGCTCTCTGTTTGAGGGGAGAGGTGTTAGTTAGCGAGGTGCTATTTAGAGAGAAGGTGTTGTCAGGGAGGAGGTGTTAGTCAAAGAAGTGTTAGCAGTAGAGTTGTAGAGATAGATGATCCTGCTGGAGCTCCCATCTACCTGCTGAGGAAGAACTGATGAGCATTAGTAAAGCTCTAGTAAAATCACACTCACGAGACGACCACCTCTTCACTTGTTCAACTGCTGGAGAGATGATGATGACCCAGCATCACCAGCATCATTACCACCACCACCATCACCACCAAACCCGGCCACTCGTCTCCACCACCACCACCACCACTCTCTCAGCCACCAACACTATCACATCCACCCACCAATATTACCACATCTTCCACTACACGCAACTATCAACATCACTTCCACCTCCAACACCACCACATAAAAAACCACTAACACCACCACATAAACCACCTCCAACACCACCACATAAAAAACCTTCAACACCACCACCAGCACCACCACCAGCACCACCACCAGCACCACCACCAGCACCACCACCAACACCACCACATAAAAAACCTTCAAAACCATCACATAAACAAACACGAACACCACCACATAAACCACCTCCAGCACCACAATATAAAGAACCACCAACACCATCACCAACACCACCACAACACCATCACATAAAAGCCTTCAGCATCACCACATAAACAACCAAGAACACAACCTGCAACACCACCACATAAACAACCACCAAAACCACCACCAACACCACCACATAAACCACCACCAACACCACCAGCAACACCCTCACCAACACCAGCACATAAACCACCACCAACATCACTAGACCCTCCTTACCCTGGAAGAGTGGGTCCGGTACCTAGCAAAGACCTCTTTAGCCATCGCATCAAAGGTACCCCCTCCCCGTACCAAGCATAAAACCTCATTATCCTCACCCCTTCCATTTACCCTACATGATCCTTTTGTTTTAGCGCTTACACACGCATATAAAAATAATAAACAGAGTCAATAAAATTAGGACGCTCATAATTGTCATCATTTTCTGTTTATATATATATATATATATATATATATATATATATATATATATATATCTATATACTATATCTGAGTTTATCTGGAGAGAGTTCGGGGGTCAACGCCCACATGGCCCGGTCTGTGACCAGGCCTCCTTAGGTCAGTGTCCCAGGATGCGACCCACACCAGTCGACTAACACCCAGGTACCCATTTTACTGATGGGGAACATAGACAACAGGTGGAAAGAAACACGTCCAATGTTTCTACTCTGGCTGGGAATCGAACCCAGGCCCTCACCGTGTGAAGCGAGAGCGTTAACCACCAGGCCACCAAATTACCTGAGCAAAAAAGGTCGTAAAAACAAGAACTGAAGGAAGTCTAGAAGTCTAGTTATGTCCAAATCTTTTTTTTTTTTTTTGAGGTTATACCTTAGATTTGTCAACTGTTCACTTTATCTCTTAAATTTATTTTAAGTTATCTCTACGTAAGTTTATTATATGTCTAAGTTAATTATCTTGAAGTTAGGGTTCAGTAAGACTTGCTTCCTTTAAGTTGGGATTCAGTATATATATTATATATATAAGACTAATTTCTTCTAAGTAAGGGTTCAGTAAGACTTATTTCCTTTAAGTTAGGGATTAGTAAGACTTTTTTTCTTAGGGTTCAATAAAACTAATTTCCTCTAGCAAGGCTTTATATTCAGATATATCGCCCCATTCAGGTACACTTTCCCATTTTTCCATTCGTCATGCAACTTCTGCTTCCCCATTACTCTGCCTGCTGGGGAGCCAAGGCTTCGTTCCCTAATGGTGAGTTTGAGAGCTCCTTGACACCCTCTGAGGGAGACACACAGGGAAGACAACCTATTGAGGTGAAGAAAACCGGGAAAGTATGTGAAAAAAGCAACGAAAGCATGAAGAAAATAGCGAAAGTGTAAAGAAAGTAGCAGCAGCCTCAGTAATGCAAAATTACCTTAGGGGATTTTCTTTAGAAAAGGTAGAAAGGCCGAAAGGGCGAAACGTCGAATATATATATTGAGAGGTACATTACTCTCAATATATTCTGGAGAGATTGTTTTGATTCTTATTTCACTGATTAAAATATTCTTGACTGGTGGTGACATGTAGCCTTAATTAACGACCCTCGTGTAATAGATAGGTTTGACGCCCCACTAACCACCCAACCCACTCACACGAAAGCAAGACGAGTGAAAGTAGACACGAATTATTTAGTGAGAGCAACATGAAGATCAGCGAAACAACTAAATGTTGAACGAAAAGGAAACTGAGAACATTCTTGACAAATTTATATTTTTGTGTGAAAGTCAACCTTGTGTGTCACTCAGCTCTCTCAGCTACGCCCAAAATCAATGGAAATTTGTGTAGGTATAAGCGGTTATATACATTCCCTTAGACACATACACACGCACTAGGCACAGGAATGTTAGGAAGTATTTCTTCAGCCATAGAGTTGTCAGGAAGTGGAACAATCTGAAGAGTGATCCATACATAGCTTTAAGAAGAGGTGCGATGAAGCTCATGGAGCAGGAAGAGAGTGGTCCTAGTAGAGACCAGTGAAAAGGCGGGGCCAGGAGCTATGAATCGACCCCTGCAACCACAATTTGCTGAATTAGGTGAGTACACACACACACACACACACAGATCAGTGCTCTACAAAATTAATTAGAATTCCATATTTGTTCAACATCAAAACTTTGGACACCACTAATTATATTCTATTAAAAGCAATTATTAGAGTTGTCATATATACCAAATTACCTGAGCAAAAAAGGTCGTAAAAACAAGAACTGAAGGAAGTCTAGAAGTCTAGTTATGTCCAAATCTTTTTTTTTTTTTTGAGGTTATACCTTAGATTTGTCAACTGTTCACTTTATCTCTTAAATTTATTTTAAGTTATCTCTACGTAAGTTTATTATATGTCTAAGTTAATTATCTTGAAGTTAGGGTTCAGTAAGACTTGCTTCCTTTAAGTTGGGATTCAGTAAGACTTGTCTTCTCTAAGTTAGCGTTCAGCAAAACTTATTTCCCGTAAGTAAAGATTCAGTAAGACTAATTTCTTCTAAGTAAGGGTTCAGTAAGACTTATTTCCTTTAAGTTAGGGATTAGTAAGACTTTTTTTCTTAGGGTTCAATAAAACTAATTTCCTCTAGCAAGGCTTTAATAAGACTTATTTCCTATAAGTAAGAGTAAAGTAAGACTTATTCCCTCAAAGTAAGGGTTAAGTAAGACTTATTCCCTCAAAGAAAGGGTTCAGTAAGACTTATTTTCTCAAAGAAAGGGTTCAGTAAGACTTACTTCCTCAAAGAAAGGGTTCAGTAAGACTTATTTCCTCAAAGAAAGAGTTCAGTAAGACTTATTTCCTCAAACAAAGGGTTCAGTAAGACTTATTTCCTCAAAGAAAGGGTTCAGTAAGACTTATTTCCTCAAAGAAAGCGTTCAGTAAGACTTATTTCCTCAAAGAATGGGTTCAGTAAGACTTATTTCCTCAAAGAAAGGGTTCAGTAAGACTTATTTCCTCAAAGAAAGGGTTCAGTAAGACTTATTTCCTCAAATAAAGGGTTCAGTAAGACTTGTTTCCCCTAAGAATTAAGTTTCCGCTAAGTTAGCGCCCAGTGAAACTTATTCCCTGAGAGTTAGGACCAATAAGACTTGATTGTCTCTAAGTTAGAGTTTTGGAAGACTCGTGTATCTCTAACGTTGGGTCTTGACTACTTCCTGTGTAATGTAAAACAACTGGGCGAGAGAAACGTGCTCGACAGATGAAGAAACTACATACATGAGGACAAAGTCCTCCCCTCGAAGTAGAGTTTTATCCCACTTCATGCAAAACAAAACGTTGCCTCAGATTTAAAGCGTGTTCCGAAACGTTTTAGCAGTACGCCATTTGCAATCAGAATAAATAGACATTAGCATCAATTCTATGATCGCGTCGAATAAATTTTAAATCTGTTTATTTCAGTTTTTTCGATATACCGTACAAGTGTCTCACTGTTTTTTTGGATTTGACCAATATGATGAGGGTTTTATTTTTTTTATAGAGGTTCTGGAAGAGTTGAACAAACACTTATTTTGCATTGTCTCAAAATTTTGATGTTTTTCAGTGAGTGTCCAGTTTATTCTATAGTGGAACTTCGGCTTCTCGCAAACACACGGATGGCAGTAAATTTATTCAGGTACAGATATACATAAATACAATTGCATAAATCATTATACATTGCAGTATATGTGTAGATTACCTGGGATAACCCAGAAAATTTAGACAATGTAGATTAGAGATTGTATTTCTCATTCACTTACAGTGTGGAGTAATGATTGTATGTCTCATCAAAATAAATGTTAGCATAAAAAATCGTATCTTTCATCAGCTTACAATGTATCAAAGAGGTTGTGTCTCTCATCAGCTTACAATGTATCAAAGAGGTTGTGTCTCTCATCAGCTTACAATGTAGCAAGGAGACTGTATCTCTCATCAGCTTACAATGTAGCAAGG
>NC_091346.1:15762439-15779939 GCF_038502225.1 Cherax quadricarinatus
TTCGGATTCGGTTATCGTAACGCAGGTTGAACAAGCGACGGTTGAGGGCGAGTATTAAAGAGGCACCTAACTTCCCTATTCTTCTAATAACATTTTTCCACTATAATCTACCTTGTCCCTAATTACTATCGCATCTGCTTTGTCTGTTTCGTCAGGTGAAGTCCAGGATCTTCACTTAATTCATTGTATAACTTAACGAATCTTAGAGGACATTTGACATAATTATCGTCTCTTTTCACTATTTCAATTATCATGGGTTGTGGCTCGTAAGAAGCGCTTAATATTAATTAATAGACCACAGTCTAACTTAAACTAATCTAACTAACGAGAAATCGAGAAATTTGCTTTGTCTGTTTCGTCAGGTGAAGTCCAGGATCTTTACTTAATTCATTGTATAAGTTAACAAATCTTTGAGGACAATTATCGTCTCTTTTTGCTATTTCAATTATCATGGGTTCTGGTTCGTAAGAAACGCTTAATATTAATATTAATAATCTAAATAACGAGAAATCGAGAAATTGCTTAATATCGTATGCTAGAAATTGATATAGACTTCACTACCACCTCGACAACAACAACCACTAATACGATCACTTTTGCCACCATTACAACTACCACTACCACCACCACCACCACTACAACCACCGTATTAGCCACAAACAACACACACGTCTACTGCTGTGTTACACATATATCATTGTTATGGATGTGTTTTTTTTTTTTTTTTTTTTTTTTTTTTTTTTTTTTTTTTTTTTTTTTTTTTTTTTTTTTTTTTTTTTTTTTTTTTTTTTTTTTTTTTTTTTTTGTGTGTGTGTGTGTGTGTGTGTGTGTGTGTGTGTGTGTGTGTGTGTGTGTGTGTGTGTTTCTGGTAACATTTAGCTTTATGTTAACATTT
The DNA here is from genome assembly GCF_038502225.1 of Cherax quadricarinatus. Classification (NCBI taxonomy): domain Eukaryota; kingdom Metazoa; phylum Arthropoda; class Malacostraca; order Decapoda; family Parastacidae; genus Cherax; species Cherax quadricarinatus. Next base: position 15,763,335 of record NC_091346.1, read on the forward strand.
GTCTCCTGGTAAAAAAAAAACTACTACAATACCAGTGAACCATCTCTCTCACTCTCTCTTATTTATTGATGAAAGTTAAGACACTTGTGCAACATCTGGTTATCTTTATTGTAGACGTTTCGCCATCCAGTGGCTTTATCAATACAAATTCTTTGGATATAATAAGAAAACAGAAGAAGAACTGTATACAAAACATGAGGTAATTAGTCCCTTAGCCTTGGAGGTGGTGTTAAGAGCACAGTGGTTGTAGAGATTCTGAAGCAGAGGTTTTTACAAGTAACGTAAAGAGCTTCTGGTGTAGAAGTGTGTTCACGAAGTGAAGCCGAATGTATTACCTTGGTAACACTGGTCTTGTACATAACAGTAAGTCGATTTGCTTCTCCAGTGCTGAAGGCTCTGCTAGAATGACAGATCTTTCCAGGCAAGGTTAAAGCGGAGATAAGTCGTCTCGTTAGCTTGGTTCGATGTACTGTCAAGAATTCGTAGATGAGACGTGGGGTGGGGAGAAGGGGAGGCAGTCCAAGAGAGTGGAGCATATACAAGGTGTGATAGCACTTGTGCCTTGTTCAGAGTTTTGCAGCCTTTTCTGACGAGCACGTACGAGATACGAGCTAGTGCTGTGAGGTTCGTGGCTGCCTTGCATGCAAGATTTACCAAGTGGTTCTCCATAGACAGTTTGGAATCAAATTTCATCCCTCGAGTATCCACCTCATTCCCAGGCTTCATCACTCTCTCATTCATTATCTCTAGAATGATGCTCCATCATTAACAGCATGACCCAAATGTGACCTGCCATCGTTTTTCCCATGCTGATTTAGCTGTAAGCTGGTGATTGATGTTCCTGAAACCAGATGACATTTTGGTAAGTAAATGTCAGAGTTCATGGGATTCCGTGATGAGTTGAAGGTCATTGAAGTAGACGTTCCATAAAAATGGCCCAAACACACTTCCCTGTGGAACACTTGCACTGATTGAGTGCCTAGTTGATTCTTTCACTATCTATCTGTCTCTTTCTCTCTCTGTCTCGCCTCTCTTTCTCTTTTTTTCTCACTACTAGGAAGACAATTACTCTCTCTTTCCTCCTCTACACTTTCTCCTTTCAATTCCCCCCATCCCTTCCATCTCCTCTATCACTTCCCCTCGTCCCTTTCCCCTCGCCTGCCGCAAGTACACTTTCACTTACACTTTTCATCTCTCACTCTTACCCAATTCTCCATAACGTTCTACCGGCCCAAATTCTCCATTCTCTCTTCTCTCCGTCCCCCCCCCTTTTTTCCGCTCAGTAACCACACACTCTGTTATCTCTCTCTTTTTCTATCTTTCTCTACTTCCCTCGTGTTTCCTCCAGTGTCTTTGGGTTCTATCTGGGCTGATCGTTGTGTCTAGAGAAAATGTATACACATTTACTCTTTTAAAAGTGTGAGATCCAATTGTGGATCCTCCCAGCCTCTTTGTGTAGTGTCCACTCCACAGAGAGAGAGAGAGAGAGAGAGAGAGAGAGAGGGAGAGAGAGAGAGAGAAAGAGGTGGTATATGCGATCTTACCTCAACACCACCATAGTAACAAGAACACAAAGGCGTGGCAGAGAAAATAACATCTTTCTCATTCAAAGGGAAAGCGATAAGAATTAGCTGCTAAGTTGGACAAGTGTGTGTGTGTGTGTGTGTGTGTGTGTGTGTGTGTGTGTGTGTGTGTGTGTGTGTGTGTGTGTGTGTGTGTACTCACCTATTTGTACTCACCTATTTGTGGTTGCAGGGGTCGAGTCCTAGCTCCTGGCCCCGCCTCTTCACCGGTTGCTACTAGACCCTCTCTCTCCCCGCTCCATGAGCTTTATCAAACCTCGTCTTAAAACTGTGTATGGTTCCTGCCTCCACTACGTCATTTTCTAGGCTATTCCACTGCCTTACAACTCTATGACTGAAGAAATACTTCCTACTATCTCTCTGACTCATTTGTGTCTTCAACTTCCAATTGTGGCCTCTTGTTTCTGTGTCCCCTCCCTGGAACATCCTGTCTTTGTCCACCTTTTCTATTCCACGCAGTATTTTATATGTCGTTATCATGTCTCCCCTGACCCTCCTGTCCTCCAGTGTCGTCAGGCCGATTTCCCTTAATCTTTCTTCATAGGACATTCCCCTTAGCTCTGGAACTAACCTTGTCGCAAACCTTTGTGTGTGTGTGTGTGTGTGTGTGTGTGTGTGTGTGTGTGTGTGTGTGTGTGTGTGTGTGCATGTGTGTGTGTGTGTGTGTGTGTGTCTAAGTGAGCGTATCTGAGGAGGTGAGTAATGGTGTCTTGGCAGAGTGAGTGATGGTGAGTGATTAATCGAGTGTATGAGCGAGTGACGAACTAGTTAGGGAGTGAATGATAGGTGAAAAAAAAAACTGGTGAGTGAGTGAATCACTGAGTTAGTGGGTTAGTTAGGTAATAACTATGTGACAGGCTCAGGCAGGCGATGCACAAAGTCTTAGCAGAATCAGAACCACATCAGTCTAATTTCCACCTCCAACCAGAGGTCTTCATCAGTATATACGCATGATAAAAAAACATGACGCAAAGTAAATTAAAGACGCGAGGTGGTTACTAATTTATTAATCGCTAAAACTAGTGTTTGTGTATGTGTGTGTGTGTGTGTGTGTGTACTCACCTATTTGTACTCACCTATTTGTGGTTGCAGGGGTCGATTCATAGCTCCTGGCCCCGCCTCTTCACTGATTGCTACTAGGTCCTCTCTCTCCCTGCTACATGAGCTTTATCATACCTCGCCTTAAAACTATGTATGGTTCCCGCCTCCACTACTTCACTTTCTAGACTATTCCATGACTTGACTACTCTATGACTGAAGAAATACTTCCTAACATCCCTTCGATTCATCTGAGTCTTCAACTTCCAATTGTGACCTCTTGTGTCTGTGTCCCATCTCTGGAACATCCTGTCTTTGTCCACCTTGTCTATTCCGCGCAGTATTTTATATGTCGTTATCATGTCTCCCCTGACCCTCCTGGCCTCCAGTGTCGTCAGGCCGATTTCCCTCAACCTTTCTTCGTAGGACAATCTCCGTAGCTCTGGGACTAGTCTTGTTGCAAACCTTTGCACTTTCTCTAATTTCTTGACGTGCTTGACTAGGTGTGGATTCCAAACTGGTGCTGCATACTCCAGTATGGGCCTGACGTAAATGGTATACAGGGTCTTGAACGACTCCTTACTGAGGTATCGGAACGCTATCCGTAGGTTTGCCAGGCGCCCGTATGCTGCAGCAGTTATCTGATTTATGTGCGCCTCAGGAGATATGCTCGGTGTTATACTCACCCCCAGATCTTTTTCCTTGAGTGAGGTTTGCAGTCTTTGGCCATCTAAACTATATTGTGTCTGCGGTCTTCTTTGCCCTTCCCCAATCTTCATGACTTTGCATTTGGCAGGGTTAAACTCAAGGAGCCAGTTGCTGGACCAGGCTTGCAGCCTGTCCAGGTCTCTTTGTAGTCCTGCCTGATCCTCATCCGATTTGATTCTTCTCATTAACTTCACATCATCTGCAAACAAGGACACTTCTGAGTCTATCCCTTCCGTTATGTCGTTCACATATACCAAGAACAGCACAGGTCCTAGGACTGACCCCTGTGGAACCCCGCTTGTCACAAGCGCCCACTCTGACACCTCGTCACGTACCATGACTCGTTGTTGCCTCCCTGTCAGGTATTCTCTGATCCATTGCAGTGCCTTTCCTGTTATGTGTGCCTGATCTTCTATCTTTTTCAGTAACCTCTTGTGAGGAACTGTGTCGAAGGCCTTTTTGCAGTCCAAAAAAATGCAGTCGATCCACCCCTCTCTCTCTTGTCTTACTTCTGTCACCTTGTCATAAAACTCTAGTAGATTTGTGACACAGGATTTTCCTTCCCTGAAACCATGCTGGTTGTCAATTATACACTTGTTTCTTTCCAGGTGCTCCACCACTCTCCTCCTGATGATCTTCTCCATGACCTTGCATACTATACACGTTAGTGATACAGGTCTGTAGTTTAGTGCCTCATGTCTGTCTCCCTTTTTAAAAATTGGGACTACATTTGCCATCTTCCATACCTCAGGGAGTTGCCCAGTTTCAAATGATGTGTTGAAGATCTTTGTTAATGGCACACACAATATCTCTGCTCCCTCTTTAAGGACCCATGGAGAGATGTTGTCTGGTCCCACCGCCTTTGAGGTGTCAAGTTCGCATAGCAGCTTCTTCACTTCCTCCTTGGTTATATGTACCTCATCCAGCACTTGCTGGTGTACCCCCCTGTTCTGATTTCCTGGAGTCCTACTGGTTTCCACTGTAAATACTTCTTTAAATCTCGTGTTGAGCTCCTGACATACCTCTCGGTCGTTGCTTGTGAATTCCCCATCACCCTTCCTCAGTCTGATTACCTGGTCCTTGACTGTTGTTTTCCTCCTGATGTGGCTGTACAACAGCTTCGGGTCAGTCTTGACTTTCGATGCTATGTCATTTTCATATTGTCGCTGAGCCTCCCTTCTTATCTGTGCATATTCATTTCTGGCTCTTCGGCTAATCTCTTTATTTTCCTGAGTTCTCTGTCTTCTGTACCTTTTCCATTCTCTAGTACACCTAGTTTTTGCCTCCCTACACCTTTGGGTGAACCAAGGACTCGTTCTGTTCTTCCCATTATTTCTGTTTCCCTTGGGAACAAACCTCTCCTCTGCCTCCTTGCATTTTGTTGCCACATAGTCCATCATTTCTTGTACTGGTTTTCCTGTCAGTTCCCTCTCCCACTGAATGTTTTGAAGGAAGTTCCTCATGCCTGAGTAGTTCCCCCTTTTGTAGTTTGGTTTTTCCCATCCTATTCCTGCTACTCTCTCCACTTGGAGCTCAACTATGTAGTCGAAGCACAGAACCACATGATCACTAGCTCCCAGGGGCCTTTCATACAAGATATCCTCGATGTCTGAACTACTCAAGGTGAATACAAGGTCCAGTCTTGCTGGTTCATCTTCTCCTCTCTCTGGTAGTCTCTCTAACATGTTGATGCATGAGGTTTTCCAGTACTACATCCATCATCTTGGCTCTCCATGTTTCGGAACCCCCATGGGGCTCCAGGTTTTCCCAGTCAATCTCCTTGTGATTGAAATCACCCATAACTAGTAACTTTGCTCCCCCCACGTGTGCTCTCCTGGCCACCTCGGCTAGTGTGTCGACCATGGCTCTGTTGCTCTCATCGTATTCTTCTCTTGGTCTCCTGCAGTTCTGTGGTGGGTTGTACATTACTGCAATTATCACCTTATGTCCCTCAGACTGGATTGTTCCTACTAAGTAGTCCCTTTCACCCGTGCCATCCATTCCTTCCATTTTCTCAAAACCCCACTGGCTTTTAATGAGCAGTGCAACTCCTCCTCCCCCTCTCCTCCCTCTGTCTTTCCTGAAGATTTGATATCCGGGTGGAAAGATTGAATCTGTTATTATTCTGGTGAGTTTTGTTTCTGTGAGTGCTATTATGTCTGGGGATGTCTCCTTGATTCTTTCGTGCCACTCCTCATACTTATTTGTTATTCCATCTGCATTTGTATACCATACCTTCAACTTCTTTTCTAAGACTGTGGTCTGGGAGGTGTATTGGGGTTGGGGAAGTGGGAGACCTGATAAGGAACTATGGGTGGTTGCTGTGGGGGTGGAGTTTGTAATGTAGTGGGTGGGGGCATTGGATATGGCATGGGTGTTGTGGTTTAGAGTGTTTGGCTGCACTGGGGTTGACCTGGTTGGGAGGCTTCTATAGGAAGCTGTGAGGGAGGTTGTATTTGATCTTCCTGTGTCTGGGATCTCCTGTCTGTCTTCTCCATCCCCTCTCTTTCCTCCTTTCGCCTTTGTACCATCTCTCTCAGTTTCCGCCTTTCGTCTTGTGTTCTGTCGCGGTCGAGATACACCTTCCTGTATCCCGGCATGTCCCTTAATCGTGCTTTTTCCTGCAGTATCCTGTTCCGAGTCGATTCTGCCTTGAAGGTCACTTTCACTGGCCGGTTTCTTTTTTTTACAAACCCCCCTATTCTCCGAAAATTTTCCAGCTGGGTCATGTCGTCTTCTCCGATTACTTTCATGATGCTTTCAATTGCTTTTTTTTCCCCTTGTTTTCTTGCTTCATATGTTTCCCCTTCAACTTCCTGTAGCCCATACACAAAGACTAACCTCACCCTTTCATTCTCCCACTGCATATCCCTGTGTATCCCCTCATTCAATTTGATTTCCTCCATTGCAGCTTTCCTTTCTTCAGTTTCACTAGCTACTGTACATGGGCTCAGTGGCCTGTCATTTTCCCATCTCGGCTTTCCCTGGGCTCTGTTGTGGTCTTTTAGGGCCTTCACATATAGCTTAGCTCTTTCATTTACTACAGTCTCCACTGATAGAGCTTCTACATGCAGTTTTGCTCCTCCTTTCCCTACAGTCCCCTTATTTGTGGCTGAGGTAGCGGTCTCTGTTGTCAATCCCATAATGTTCTTTAGTTCTTTAGGCTGTTTCAGATTTTCCAGTTCCTCTTCTAAACTCTGTATCCTGGCCTCTGCTGCTTTGACTTTCACCTCCCACTTCCTGCTTTCCATGTCTATCCTCTCTTCCATTCTCATGCTAAGTTCTTCTAGTTTCTTTTCCCATTCTTGTTCCCTTTTTGTGAGCTCTGCTGCCCAATCTTCCTTTGCAGTTTCCTCCTCCTGTCCCTTGGGTTTTCTTGTTGCTCTCTGGCAACCCATTTTTGTTTTATCCTGATTGCCTCAGAGTGGGAAACCTATGTAATTCTGTATGTTAGGTTAGTATTGTATATGTCAGAGTGTGGGGGGGGGAGGTAGAGGAGGAACTATGGCTATATAGGAGAGTATTGGGGAGGGGGAGTGGGAAGGAGAGTGAAGCAAGTGGGTAAGTGGGTGAGGGAGAGGTGGGGAGGGGGAGGGTGAAAGAGGGAGGGGAGGGATCAGGTGAAGGAGTGAGATGTCGGTGGGGGAGGGGGGGAGTATATGTGTGTCTGGCAATATGTGTGTGTGTGTGTGTGTGTGTGTGTGTGTGTGTGTGTGTGTGCGTGTGTGTGTGTGTGTGTGTGTGTGTGTGTGTGTGATTTGAAGATGTTGAATCTGGAGACTGAAGAACGTAAGGTAATCAGTCCTTCATATATATATATATATATATATATATATATATATATATATATATATATATATATATATATATATATATATATATATATATATATATATATATATATATATATATATATATATATATATATATGCAAAACAACCACTCTGAAAGAATAGAGAAATTCCAAGCGCTTTCGTGACTACTCACATTATCAAGTTCCTTGATAATGTGAGTAGTCACGAAAGCGCTTGGAATTTCTCTATTCTTTCAGAGTGGTTGTTTTGCATATTCTGAAATCACCTGTTTACTGTGATCTTATTGCATATATATATATATATATATATATATATATATATATATATATATATATATATATATATATATATATATATATATATATATATATATATATATATATATATATATATATATATATATATATATATATATATATATATATATATATATATATATATATATATATATATGGACCTGCACCCCTCAGAATATATGCAATATAACGTACACTGTCTCTGCTACTGAATAAATAATCGACCTGTCAGAAGCGCTATTCCTGTCGATCCTCGTTAGGAACATGAATGATGAAGGCCACGAAGCCAGGTTCATATGTATGTACTTGTACAAGAAGAGGAACAAAATTTTGTCCCAGTACAAGCGGAGATAGAGAAAACACATACATTCGGAGATACAGGAACACGTATCGGAGGACCTCCTCGGAGTCAAACTCCATCAATTCCCACCGTCTCGAAAACAGCACCAATATAAAAGACATGTTAATGAAAACTCCGAAATATCACTCATATCAAAGTTGCTCACACTCTAAGTCTGTTTGACTTCGTCCACTTTCTTTACGAGCGCTTTGAATACATTTTCTTTTTTCACTCTCTCTTTTTTTTATCTCCTTCCCGTCGAAATTAATTTGGGGCGCTTCTCGGAGCTTCCCCTTACTTTGCACGTCTTCCCAAACTTTAAAGGGATCCCGTAATATTTACATTAACTTCGAGAAATAAGCTTCCTGAGCCCAGGAATTTTTTTTATGCTTACGATTACGGTAAAGAACTGAAGCGAGAAAGATGGGTCACTTGAGGTGGTGGGTGAGAGGACACAACTGATACACACACACACACACACTATATATATATATATATATATATATATATATATATATATATATATATATATATATATATATATATATATATATATATATATATATATATATATATATATATATATATATATATATATATATATATATATATATATATATATATATATATATGTATGTATGTGGAGTAAACAAAATTAATGTGGCCTCTATCCTTCGTCACACACTATCCCTCCCACTTCACGTCCATTATTTCCTCCCTAATACGCGCTTTAGTCTCCCGCACGTGATCTCTATCATCTCCCACACGACCTTTATTCTCCCCACATGCACTCGCACACACTCTTTCCTCCCTAACACACATATTATACTCCCTCATACTGTCTTTATCCTTCCCCATACGCACTTTATCCTCTTCCACTGTCACTTTAATCTCCCCATGCAAACTCTATCCTCCTCACGCACACTCTATCCTTCCCATGTACACTCTATGCTCCCCACGCACACTGTCCTCTCAGCACGTACTCTGGCTGTCGCAGCTGGAAGATCAAGACCACTGAGAGACTATAACCCTCTCAGAACACCAGGATTTCCCACACATTAACGCCTCCTCACAACGGTAACCTTCACCCAAACAAATTTATACCATATTGAGTAAAGAACTTTTCAACGTCTAGAGGATGTACAATTTGGTGATGAAAATATCCGTGCATGACACAAGTCTTCAATTTCTGGGGAGAAAACGAAGTGATATAATACAGAGTTGGTTGACTAATAGGGTTCAGAACTCTCTACTATGCGAGGGTCATTCAGGTTATATGTTTACTGTTTACCACAGGTCGAGGGTACTTTAATCTTTTAAAGGGAATCTGAGTTGAATAAATAGTGAGATTGCACTACTCTTTGAATGCAATGTTGCTCTCAGTGTATATATATATATATATATATATATATATATATATATATATATATATATATATATATATATATATATATATGTGTGTGTGTGTGTGTGTGTGTATATATACCTCTGGTGTAAATTGTGGGACCCATACCCTCGGAGAAGTGGATAAAAAGGCATCAAGGAAGAATATACATTTCCGGTATCTTCCATTCCCCAGGCTGCTGCCGTTCATGCTACGGAAGAGACAATTCCGTGAACATTGGATGCTGCGAAATTCTTGAAAGTTGCTATAAAAAATCCTTAAGAGATGATGTAAAATCCTTTAAGGTTGCTAGAAAATCCTCAGGAACACCTAAAATTGTTGAGATAAGCTACAAAATCTTCTGATGAACGACAAAATCCTTCTGAAGGAGGGTATAAATCTTTCGAGAGGAAGAAACGACGCCTTGGTCAGTAGCTGGTTGTCTTTCTTGTCAGGAACGACGTGGGGGATGTGTTGACTAGTCAAGGCTCGTTGTGTTGTGTTTCTCCACAGATTTGTAATTTAGTTCCATTAGGTGTGTGTGTGTGTGTGTGTGTGTGTGTGTGTGTGTGTGTGTGTGTGTGTGTGTGTGTGTGTGTGTGTGTGTGTGTGTGTGTGTGTGTGTGTGTGTGTGTGTGTGTGTGTGCGTGTGTGTGTGTATGTGTGTGTAGGGTTTACACACAAAACACACACATATGCATGTATATATATATATATATATATATATATATATATATATATATATATATATATATATATATATATATATATATATATATATATATATATATATATATATATATATATATATATATATATATATATATATATATATATATATATATATATATATATATATATATATATATATATATATATATATATATATATATATATATATAGTATTTGAGTTTTGTACCCAAAAAGAGGTTGGTGGTATAATAATGTTACAGCAGACAAGAGGAGGCTGGGTTACTGCACATTACTCCTCTCTTCCTCTCTGTTTGTCCAAGACGCTTTCAACCAAGATTAAATTTAGATACCCTAATAGAGTTTTCTGCCCACTAACTAGTCTCCTGCATTATTTGTGCCGAGGGGGAGGAAATGAACCACCGCCTTCAGGCATATAAACTTACTGCTGGGAAAAGTATTGCGGGAACACCAACACAAGAGGATGTTCCGTTAGGAAAAGAGAGAGAGAGAGAGAGAGAGAGAGAGAGAGAGAGAGAGAGAGAGAGAGAGAGAGAGAGAGAGAGAGAGAGAGAGAGAGAGAGTGAGAGAGAGAGAGAGAGAGAGTCAGGCAGACAGACAGATGAACAGAGAGAGGAAAATACGATAAAAATTTTTGTAAATTTGGTCACGGATCCTGGCGTTCAATATGCTGAATTTAACTTAGTAGATGTTTGGCCTGTGAACAATAGGTATTAATAAAGGGGATATTAATAAGGTCTTGAGGATATCTCTCCAAGAGAGAACCCGCAGTAATGGATTTAAATTAGATAAGTTTAGATTTAGAAAGGACACAGGAAAGTATTGGTTTGGAAATAGGGTAGTTGATGAGTGGAACAGTCTACCTAGTTGGGTTATTGAGGCTAGGACTTTGAGTAGTTTCAAATTTAGGTTGGATAAGTACATGAGTGGGAGGGGTTGGATTTGAGTGGGACTTGCACATCGGAGCTTATTTCTTGGGTGGCATTGAAAATTGGGTTGGTCAAATGTTTTGTTAGTGGGATGAATTGTAAAGGACTTGCCTAGTTTGGGCCAACAGGCCTGCTGCAGTGTTCCTCCTTTCTTATGTTCTTATGTTCTTATGTTAATAGACATCTGAAGAGGACCTCACCTGGAGGTCATGTGACAATATTGCTTTCTCAGTTTCTGTCCTCTCTATAGTGTTTTCCTTACCGACACTGACACACAGGTACAAAAAATGTGTACTTAGTTTATCACATCTGTCCTTCTTGTAAGTTAATGTTCGGTAACCCAAAGAAGAAACCACATTCACCATGACTCACTCTCTAGCTTTGATCCCAGATGCGAATGAACATTACAGTTCAAGTGACCTATTTCCCATAAATTTACCCTCCTCAAATTTCCCCCAAACAAACACACACACACACACACACACACACACACACACACACACACACACATATATATATATATATATATATATATATATATATATATATATATATATATATATATGTCGTGCCGAATAGGCAGAACTTGCCATCTTGGCTTAAATAGCAACGCTCATCTTGCCATATAGGACAAGCGAAAATTTGTGTATGCAACAATTTCGCAAAAATCATTCTAAACATTACGAAAAAAATATATTTGATTGTGTTTGTTTAGTATTAAATTACTGTAAACGTATTTATAATATATTTAGTAGGATTAGGCTAAAATAAATTGCGCTTGTTATAATAAGGTTAGGTAAGTTTTCTAAGATTCTTTTGGTGCAAAATTAAAAATTTTTACATTACCATTAATGAAAAAAATATATCTTTAAACGTATAAGAGAAATTTTTAGAAAGGACTTAATTTTAAATGAGTTCTTGCTAATTGACCAGTTTTACATATTCGGCACGACATATATATATATATATATATATATATATATATATATATATATATATATATATATATATATATATATATATATATATATATATATATATATATATATATATATATATATATATATATATATATATATATATATATATATATATATATATATATATATAATATTAATAATAATGATAATAATTGTAATAATAACAATAATAATAATAAAAGGAACAACTTTCACTCTATGTCCCACATTCCTGGAAAAGCACTAAACCCGCAGGAGCAGCCCACCACCACACTCGGAGATAACACTGACTACATTTTATTTCCCCAACAAAAAAAAATTTAATATACACTATAAAAATTAATGTTGGCTTTTGACATTGTATTTTAATTAAAAAAAATTCTTCACTTTCCATTTTTTCTTTATTGACTTGTGTCTCAAAGGTCCGTGTGATATATGGACTTAAAAGATCATGGGGTAATTTATTTTTGACTTCTATCAATTGAAAAAAAAATGAATATTTTTTTTCGATATTTATATTTCGTTTAATGTGGTCGGAGGATCGAATCTCCATTTATATTCGCATTTATTCTTAATTCAACGTTTCCTTAGCTAATTAGTTCTTGTTCGAGTGTGTCAAGATTCTGGTGTCAGTGAAGGGCTCTTGATCCAAGGAAGTGAGAGAGTCTTTCCTCGTATATGGAGTGAATATGATTACCTCCCTTTGTCTCAGGGAGTTTATGACTCGTACGGGTATAACGCTTCCTCATTAATAATGATAATGTTTATAATAGTAATAATAATAAAATAATAATAATAATAATAATAATAATTATACTGATTATACTACTACTACTACGACTACTACTACTACTACTACTACTACTACTACTACTACTACTACTACTACTACTACTACTAATATTAATAATAATAATAATAATAATAATAATTATTATTATTTTATTATTATTATTTTATTAGCTTTACAGACAGGTTAATCGTGTTAAATTCCAGTGGTAATCTGCACTTTGTCTCTCTCTCACACACACACACACACTCTCTCTCTATCTCTCCTCTCTCTCTCTCTCTCTCTCTCTCTCAGAACTCACATAATAACCAGCAAGCCTCCGCCCTCAACAACACTTCAGAGCTTACAGTGCCCCGCAAATCTAATACCGTTACAACAGGACTGAGTTTTATCGGCTGGTCAATACAGCCTCTTGTTGAGGGGAGAGAGGCTATTCATTTGACCAAAACGTCCTTAGGATTTCTAATCCAACCTCGGTGTTTTGGAACAGATGTTGCACGCATATTGAATTCTCTTTTTTGGGGCTAATATTCCCGTGAAAACTGGCCAGGGATTTATTGGCTGGTGGTTTCTAGTTAGTTTTAGGCTCAGCTGTTTCTAGGTTATTTAGTGTTCGGCTATTTCTAGTTTTCTCGAGGTATGGATGATTATTTCTATTTTAGATGATTGGGGGAGGTTTTCTATATTATTTAAGGTGAGCCAGTTCGGATATTTTCTGATATTATCTTGTGGAATATCCGGTTTATGGCTTTTAATTGGGGCAACGTTTCGCCCACCAGTGACTTATTTAATTCTAGCGAAATGATGAAGTCCCTGAAGGTCGAAACATCTTAATAAAATGCGTAAACAGTATTTAAATGCCAAGCTTGGCATTGAAATGCTTCAGATAAAATCTTTTTTTAATGGATGGATGGGTTCGAACCCTATGAAAAGCGTGTGATAATCCTACTACAAATAAATAAAATACATATTAAAATTGTAAATGTTATTGTTTATCTCTCCATTTCTGTTTGTAATATATTCACTGATTTGGTTAACTTGTGTATTAATTTATCTAGTATTTTCTTTATTGCATTATCTCTAAGTCATTTTTTCTTGTTATTTTGCTAATTTATCTTATTCTTTCGTGTTATTCTATCTTTATCTCCATTAAGATTGTCCAAGTTCATTAATTAGTAATTGGGATGAGTAAGGGTCACTGATTGATACTCAAGGCAATTAGTGATGTTCAAGGTAATTAACCCTGATGGTAGGCAATAACCATTCTTTTATGTCAGTGTGAAACGGAAGCCTGTTAAATATTTTGCACTCTGGCAGGACTGCTGCGCCTGTCTATGCGTCTCATCAACAGGTGTGACGAGAGATAAATATTACAATTTTCCACTTACATACAACTCTGTTGTTGTAGTGTTTCTTAGTAATGAAAAAAGAAATGATTATAACTATGAACATAATTTTTAAAAAGGGGTGGACAGGTAAGCCAGTGGAAGGCCTCGGTCAGATGACCAAAAGCTCCAACGGCGGGTCATCGTCTAAGACCTGCGTTAGGACGATAGGAAAAAGCAAACCGTTAACAGATAACGGATTATAGATAACAGATATGGGATCACAGATAACAGATAACATAAATCCCCTTAATGCAACCATTTCCCCACCCACATCCACATATATCCACCCCCAACTCCCTATTCGTCACTCAAATTCACTCTTTCCTCTATTGCCTCTTCTTAATTCTCCATCCTCAGTTTCTCCTACCTAATCCTCCCTTCCTCAATTTTCCTCTCTTCCCTCGAACTCCATTCCCAATCCTCGTTTTCTTGAATATGTAAAGGAAGAGAAAATCCAATCGTGGGAAATATTATCTGAACGTCTTCTGGAGGCAGCAGGTTGATAGGCTAATTTGTTAGAGATAGTGGATTTGTTGGTGGATTTGTTGTTGGAGAGAGAGAGAGAGAGAGAGAGAGTGATAGGGGCACATTAGCCTCACGTCACTATGTTACTGAAGGATGACAGGTCCTGTTCAGTACCAGTCCTCAGATACCCGGGTGCCTGAAGCCTGGCACTCAGATTCCCGGGTGTCTGAGGATTGGCACTCAGATTCCCGAGTGCCTGAGGACTAGCACTCGAGAACCAAACATAACAACACATCGCTGCCTCATTTGCATACGCTGATGATTTCACCGGTCTAAGCCTAACATGAGTGGGTCAACCTGCATGCACACTACCCGAGTCAGGGTAGAATATACCCGACAAGTTAGGCGGGTAGGTGCGTTACCCGATGCGTCTGACGGGTAGAAAACAATTCTCAAAACACAGGAGGATCCATACATAGCTTTAAGAAGAGGTACGATAAGGTTCTTGGAGCAAGGAGAGAGTGGACCTCGTAGAAACCACAGGAGCTGTGACTCGACCCCTGCAACTACATATAGGTGAGCATGTATAGGTGAGTACACACACACATCCCGAACACAAGCGTACACATGATAGAATAATTGACTTTCAGAGCTGGCGATATCGGACCACATCTTTTCAATAAACCACCAATTCGGTCCAAGTCCAAACAAATGCAAATAAATCTGGAAGGACCTTGTCGTTCGCAACACCGGAATCCAAATGACCAGACTGAGGTCAACTTTAAACCCCATTCTGAAGGGTCACTGCGCGATTGAGATGTTATCTCTTATCAAGTTGAACTGTGGCTCAATTACTGCATTCTCGAATTGGATTTTTCCCAGCCGGATGTGAGGTTAATACCAAAGTCTGAATGTGGCTTCAGTTTGCTGCTTCAACGATTTCTGGCTACGTTATATAGTAACAATCCTAAATGCAAGTTTGTATAATAATAATAATAATAATAATAATAATAATAATCCATGAATATATATATATATATATATATATATATATATATATATATATATATATATATATATATATATATATATATAGATATATATATATATATATATAATAATAATAATAATTCAGAGATCACAAGGTTCGTCAACAATTCCTTGGCTGGTCTGATTCCTGATGAAATTAGACCTTTCTTTTTTGGTGCAACACTTTGTGCACTTATAAAGAAGGATGGAGGAATTCGGCCAATTGCAGTAGGCAACACGTTACGCCGCCTCGTGTCCAAAGCTGCTGTCCGAAGTATTCGTGCACAGGCAGCCATGATGCTTCAACCGAACCAGCTTGGCTTTGGGGTCTCTCAAGGAAGTGAAGCAGCGGTTCATGCAACAAGGGCGTATATTAACAACCTGCCTGAGGACAATGCAGTGGTAAAATTAGATTTCAAGAATGCGTTCAATCTCCTGAAAAGAGACGTGGTATTAGCAGCAGTACAAGAACATTTCCCTGGTCTCTTCCCTTTTGTTTCAGCTGGGTATAGCAAGGAATCAATGCTTCTCTTTGGAGAGCATGAAATCACATCATCGGAGGGTGTCCAACAAGGAGATCCTCTTGCACCATTTCTCTTCTGTATAGCAGTTAGGGAAATCACAGTCAGACTGACCAGCGAGCTAAACATCTGGTTCCTAGATGATGGCACACTAGCAGGTACAAAGGAGTCCCTCCTACATGACCTTACACAAGTAATGACACGGGGACAGGAAATGGGTCTCATCCTGAATCCATCCAAATGTGAAATCATCTCAGTCAGTCAACAAGTGATAAATGCAGTGAGATCAAAACTACCTGGAGCAGCAGTCATTGCCTCCACAAATAGTGTCTTGCTAGGAGCACCTCTGGGAAGCAATGCCATTGACACAATTCTCAGGAAGAAATTGGAAGAGTTAAGGAGAATGGAACAACGAATAGGCAATCTGGACACCCACGATGCCTTGTACCTTCTCACAAAGTGCTTGAGTCTGCCCAGGTTGACATATTTCCTAAGATGTGCACCTTCATATGATAACCCTATACTGCACGAATATGACAGTATTCTGACGCAGATTTTTACGAAAGTACTTAACCTTACTCTAGAAGACGGGCAGTGGAACCAAGCTACACTTCCAGTCAGACTAGGAGGCATTGGTGTCCACAAGTCA
>NC_091346.1:15784939-15792439 GCF_038502225.1 Cherax quadricarinatus
ATTTCCAATTGTGACCCCTTGTTTCTGTGTCCCATCTCTGGAACATCCTGTCTCTGTCCACCTTGTCTATTCCACGCAGTATTTTGTATGTTGTTATCATGTCTCCCCTAACCCTCCCGTCTTCCAGTGTCGTCAGGCCGATTTCCCTTAACTTTTCGTTGTACGACATTCCCCTTAGCTCTGGAACTAACCTTGTCGCAAACCTTTGTACTTTCTCTAATTTCTTGACGTGGTTGATCAAATGTGGGTTCCAAACAGGTGCTGCATACTTCAATATGGGGCAGACGTACACGGTGTACAGTGTCTTGAACGATTCCTTACTAAGGTATCGGAAGGGCGTGTGTGTGTGTGTGTGTGTGTGTGTACTTACCTAATTGTACTCACCTAATTGTGGTTGCAGGGGTCGAGACTCAGCTCCTGGCCCCGCCTCTTCACTGATCGCTACTGGGTCCTCTCTCTCTCTGCTTCCTGAGCTTTGTCATACCTCTTCTTAAAACTATGTATGGTTCCTGCCTCCACTACTTCACTTGCTAGGCTATTTTACTTGCTGACAACTCTATGACTGAAGAAATACTTCCTAACGTCCCTGTGACTCGTCTGAGTCTTCAGCTTCCAGTTGTGACCCCTTGTCCCTGTGTCCCCTCTGTGTGTGTGTGTGTGTGTGTGTGTGTGTGTGTGTGTGTGTGTGTGTGTGTGTGTGTGTGTGTGTGCACTCACCTAGTGGTATATCCTGTGGTTGAACCTCGGCTCCCCGGGACTCGCTTCACAATCTTCGATCACCTTAAGATATTTCCTCTCTCTCGTCTTGGGTTTATCACATAATATTCACTATTCCACAAATCTTTCACTCATTTGGACGTACAATTTTCCAGCGTGCATCCACACCCACATCTATACTATTTTCAACCTATTTCTATATCAAGTCTGCGTTGGTTTGTACGTTCCTCTTTTACTCTAGGTAGAGTCGGTCCCGTAAACGAATCTACCTGGATTTCTAACTCATTTCTGCGACCTTGTAAGCTAATGATGATGTCTTGATTACAACACGAAAGATCTAGAGCTATCATTCAACTTCCCATGTGGTTACTTTGCATTTTTGATCTCTTGTTCACTATATATATATATATATATATATATATATATATATATATATATATATATATATATATATATAATCATTCCAAATTCCAACGTCTGCAGCGTCACTTCAGAATTTCGCAGAGGCACTGTGTCATCAGCAAACACAAACTGTGACAACTCCTTCATAAGAAATATAGGATATTTTCCCCCGTGCGGCGGCTGTGTTTCTGAAGATGACATCAACGTGAAGCTCCTCCCTCAAGAAGATATAAAAACTTAGCGAGGGAAAAAAATAGGGAATAAAAGAGGGAAAAAATGCCTCGGGAGCTAAAAGGACTTCTTTGATGAATTTATTCCGGGAGAGATTCAGAGGCGCATGTGAAATTTTACCCAAATTTAATACACTGAGTGTACTTTACATTTTTTTTCGTTGAAATTCGTTTTGTATTTAAAAGTGTATTATAATTAATGTAATTTTGTGTGGTGTACAATGTCTGTGTTGTGGTAATTACCTTAATATGCGCTTACACAAGTATTTCATATTCGTTTACACCAGAATAATATATTCCTAGACCTTTATAATGATTGTCCCAGCATGTGACATCATGGAAATAAATGGTATAAAATACCGACACACTGGAAATATAAACACAAATGCAGTATAATGTGATCCTTTATTGACAACGTTTCACCCACACAGTGGGCTGACTTGAAAAAGCCCACTGTGTGGGTGAAACGTTGTCAATAAAGGATCACATTATACTGCATTTATGTTTATATTTCCATGTGACATCATAGTGACGACCCGTAGCCTAGAACTAAATAAAAATGTCTTTGAGGGAAATTACTGAGGTTAGCCATTGATGTTTAGTATTTTACCTCTACTAACTTTCCTTTTATTAAAATACGTGTAAACTTTATTACGTAATATGGAACACAAGTTTTGATAATTACGTTGATGGTACAGAGGTGATTAATATAAGAAACAAGAGGTTTAAAGGATGTTTTACAAGAATACATAAACGTTTGTAGTTTATTGGGCATCGCTATTATTTTCCCTTTCATGTCAAATAACAATTGTGAATAAGTGAAGTGAGGTCAGGTAGAAGGATGCGGAAATTCATTACTAGGATTTATTTGTAGATATGATCGAACGCAAGAGGCTTGGAACCCATTACGTCGCTTCATTGCCGGATCAAATTTCAAACCAGGCGCTTGAATTTCTCTGGCACATGCAGTAACATACAATAACTGCAGATAAAGAAAATAAAATAAATATTTGAAGAGGCGTGTCTTGTGATTATTATTCATGTTTCTATATGGTAATATTTTATGTTGTTGATATCAATGGTTAATGAGTGTTTTGTAGTTGTGTGAGAGAGTGAAGGCTCGATCCTCCTTCCGACGAGTGAACCACCTCTCTCTCTCTCTCTCTCTCTCTCTCTCTCTCTCTGTCTCCCGAGAGCTATAAATGTGACCACCTGTCCATGACGAAAAATACTGTCAATACCACTTATTACTGTGACAGTGAAGGCTCTACGAAGCTTCTAAGTGGTGTTCCAGTGCTCTGAGAGGGTGAATTAAGGGAAGGAACCTTGAGCCTTAATCCAAATGTTTTTGAGGCGAGATTCGAGCAGATTAAGTTAAGAGACAGACCAAATGATGCAGCTGATGACCACCAAGAACCTAACTGTTCCCAGGTAACCTAAATCCTTATTACTACGACTACTACTATAACTACTACTACTACTACTACTACTACTACTACTACTACTACTACTACTACTACTACTACTACTACTACTACTACTACCACTACTACTACTACTACTACTACTACCACTACTACCACTATTACTACTGCTACTACTACTATTACTACTACTACTACCACTACTACTACTACTACTAATACTTCTATTACTACCGTTGTTACTACTGCTACTACTACTACTACTACTACTACTATCACTACTACTACTCCTACTACTAATACTTCTATTACTACCGTTGTTACTACTACTACTACTACTACTGCTACTACTGCCACTACTACTACTACTACTACTACTACTACTACTACTACTACTACTACTACTACTGCTACTACTACCACCACCACCACTACTACTACTACTACTACTACTACTACTACTACTACTACTACTACTACTGCAACTACTACTACTACTTCTGCTAATACCGTTACTACTAGTCCTACTGCTACTACAACTACTTCTGCTACTTTCATTACTACTACTGCTACTACCGTTACTATTACTGTTAATGCTCTTACTATTACTAATACTACTTCTGCTACTACTGCTACTACTAGTAATAATAATAATGATAATAAAATAATGCTATTAATGGTGTTATTATATACGATGGAGTAGAAAGGACAATGAGATGATAACAAGGAAATAAGAGTTAGAAAAGTAAAGAAGAATTAGAGAGGGGAGTGGAGGAATAGCATATGGTAATGAGATGTTAGTAAATGAAAGGGGATGGAGGCACTGAAGGAAACAGACACGGAATTGGAATTAATTGAAAGAAGGGGGAGAAGGAATGAAGGAACATGATGAATAGTAATGAAGAATGGAGAGAATAAAGAATGAAAAGCAGAATACCGATAAAAAATAATAAAAAAAAAAATTCTCGGAATCAGGAGGAATAATGAATGAGGAGGAAATGGGGATAACCTAAGAGAAAGGAAGAGAACGCAGGAATAACGAATGTAAGTGAAAACAAACGAAGCGATAAACAACTAGGAGACGAAGAACTAGAGGGAATTGGTAGGCAAGTTTAACAAAAAATAAGATAAATTATGGAAATATAAACACATATGCAGTATAATGGGATCCTTTATTGACAACGTTTCGCCCATACAGTGGGCTTTTTCAAGTCACAAACAGATCTACCTACGGTGGAAGGTACGTGAGTATTTATAGTCAGGTTCAGAATGTTGAGGTCAGGTGGAGAATGCTGAGGTCAGGTTCAGAATGCTGAGGTTAGGTGGAGAATGCTGCATCTGATGATGTACCGATGATGAACCTGACTATAAATACTCTCGTACCTTCCACCCCAGGTAGATCTGTGTGTGACTTGAAAAAGCCCACTGTGTGGGCGAAACGTAGTCAATAAAGGATCCCATTATACTGCATATGTGTTTATATTTCCATTGTGTTGGTATTTTATACAATTTATTTCCAAGATAAATTATATTTTTTTTGCTCCTCTAAGTTAGCTGAGTAAGCCATGAGTTAGCTGAGCAAGCCCTGAGTTAGTTGAGTAAGCCCTGAGTTAGTTGAGTAAGCTCTGAGTTAGCTGAGTAAGCCCTGAGTTAATTGAGTAAGCCCTGAGTTAGTTGAGTAAGCCCTGAGTTAGCTGAGTAAGCCCTGAGTTCGCTGAGTAATCCCTGAGTTAGCTGAGTAAGCCATGAGTTAGCTGAGTAAGCCCTGAGTTAGCTGAGTAAGCCCTGAGTTAGCTGAGTAAGCCCAAAGTTAGCTGAATAAGCCATGAGCTAGCTGAGTAATCCCTGAGTTAGCTGAGTAATCCCTGAGTTAGCTGAGTAAGCCCTGAGTTAGCTGAGTAAGCACTGAGTTAGCTGAGTAAGCCCTGAGTTAGTTGAGTAAGCCCTGAGTTAGTTGAGTAAGCCCTGAGTTAGATGAGTAAGCACTGAGTTAGCTAAGTAAGCACTGAGTTAGCTGAGTAAGCACTGAGTTAGCTGAGTAAGCTCTGAGTTAGTTGAGTAAGCCCTGAGTTAGTTGAGTAAGCCCTGAGTAAGTTGAATAAGCCCTGAGTTAGCTGAGTAAGCACTGAGTTAGCTGAGTAAGCACTGAGTTAGCTGAGTAAGCCCTGAGTTAGTTGAGTAAGCCCTGAGTTAGTTGAATAAGCCCTGAGTTAGCTGAGTAAGCACTGAGTTAGCTGAGTAAGCCCAAAGTTAGCTGAGCAAGCCCTGAGTTAGTTGAGTAAGCCCTGAGTTAGTTGAGTAAGCTCTGAGTTAGCTGAGTAAGCCCTGAGTTAATTGAGTAAGCCCTGAGTTAGTTGAGTAAGCCCTGAGTTAGCTGAGTAAGCCCTGAGTTCGCTGAGTAATCCCTGAGTTAGCTGAGTAAGCCATGAGTTAGCTGAGTAAGCCCTGAGTTAGCTGAGTAAGCCCTGAGTTAGCTGAGTAAGCCCAAAGTTAGCTGAATAAGCCATGAGCTAGCTGAGTAATCCCTGAGTTAGCTGAGTAATCCCTGAGTTAGCTGAGTAATCCCTGAGTTAGCTGAGTAAGCACTGAGTTAGCTGAGTAAGCCCTGAGTTAGTTGAGTAAGCCCTGAGTTAGTTGAGTAAGCCCTGAGTTAGCTGAGTAAGCACTGAGTTAGCTGAGTATGCACTGAGTTAGCTGAGTAAGTACTGAGTTAGCTGAGTAAGCCCTGAGTTAGTTGAGTAAGCCCTGAGTTAGTTGAGTAAGCCCTGAGTAAGTTGAATAAGCCCTGAGTTAGCTGAGTAAGCACTGAGTTAGCTGAGTAAGCACTGAGTTAGCTGAGTAAGCCCTGAGTTAGTTGAGTAAGCCCTGAGTTAGTTGAATAAGCCCTGAGTTAGCTGAGTAAGCACTGAGTTAGCTGAGTAAGCCCTGAGTTAGTTGAGTAAGCCCTGAGTTAGCTGAGTAAGCCCTGAGTTAGTTGAGTAAGCCCTGAGTTAGTTGAATAAGCCCTGAGTTAGCTGAGTTAGCCCTAAGCTAGCTGAGTAAGCCATGAGTTATCTGAGTAAGCCCTGAGTTAGCTGAGTAAACCCTGAGTTAGCTGAGTAATCCCTGAGTTAGCTGTGTGAGCCCTGAGTTAGCTGAGTAAGCCCTGAGTTAGCTGAGTAAGCCCTGAGTTAGCTGAGTAAGCCCTGAGTTAGCTGAGTAAGCCCTGAGTTAGCTGAGTAAGCCATGAGTTAGCTGAGTAAGCCCTGAGTTAGCTGAGTAAGCCCTGAGTTAGCTGAGTAAGCCCTGAGTTAGTTGTGTAAGCCCTGAGTTAGTTGTGTAAGCCCTGAGTTAGCTGAGTAAGCCCTGAGTTAGCTGAGTAAGCCCTGAGTTAGTTGTGTAAGCCCTGAGTTAGCTGAGTAAGCCCTGAGTTAGTTGTGTAAGCCCTGAGTTAGCTGAGTAAGCCCTGAGTTAGCTGAGTAAGCCCTGAGTTAGCTGAGTAAGCTCTGAGTTAGCTGAGCAAGCTCTGAGTTAATTGTGTAAGCCTTGAGTTAGCTGAGTAAGCCCTGAGTTAGCTGAGTAAGCCCTGAGTTAGCTGAGTAAGCCCTGAGTTAGCTGAGTAAGCCCTGAGTTAGTTGTGTAAGCCCTGAGTTAGTTGTGTAAGCCCTGAGTTAGCTGAGTAAGCCCTGAGTTAGCTGAATAAGCCCTGAGTTAGTTGTGTAAGCCTTGAGTTAGCTGAGTAAGCCCTGAGTTAGCTGAGTAAGCCCTGAGTTAGTTGTGTAAGCCCTGAGTTAGCTGAGTAAGCCCTGAGTTAGTTGTGTAAGCCCTGAGTTAGCTGAGTAAGCCCTGAGTTAGTTGTGTAAGCCCTGAGTTAGCTGAGTAAGCCCTGAGTTAGTTGTGTAAGCCCTGAGTTAGCTGAGTAAGCCCTGAGTTAGCTGAGTAAGCCCTGAGTTAGCTGAGTAAGCCCTGAGTTAGTTGTGTAAGCCCTGAGTTAGCTGAGTAAGCCCTGAGTTAGCTGAGTAAGCCCTGAGTTAGCTGAGTAAGCCCTGAGTTAGTTGTGTAAGCCCTGAGTTAGCTGAGTAAGCCCTGAGTTAGCCCTGAGTTAGCTGAGTAAGCCCTGAGTTAGTTGTGTAAGCCCTGAGTTAGCTGAGTAAGCCCTGAGTTAGCTGAGTAAGCCCTGAGTTAGTTGTGTAAGCCCTGAGTTAGTTGTGTAAGCCCTGAGTTAGCTGAGTAAGCCCTGAGTTAGCTGAGTAAGCCCTGAGTTAGCTGAGTAAGCCCTGGGTTAGCTGAGTAAGCCCTGAGTTAAGTAAGCCCTGAGTTAGCTGAGTAAGCCCTGAGTTAGCTGAGTAAGCCCTGAGTTAGCTGAGTAAGCCCTGAGTTAGCTGAGTAAGCCCTGAGTTAGCTGAGTAAGCCCTGAGTTAGCTGAGTAAGCCCTGAGTTAGCTGAGTAAGCCCTGAGTTAGCTGAGTAAGCCCTGAGTTAGCTGAGTAAGCCCTGAGTTAGCTGAGTAAGCCCTGAGTTAGCTGAGTAAGCCCTGAGTTAGCTGAGTAAGCCCTGAGTTAGCTGAGTAAGCCCTGAGTTAGCTGAGTAAGCCCTGAGTTAGCTGAGTAAGCCCTGAGTTAGCTGAGTAAGCCCTGAGTTAGCTGAGTAAGCCCTGAGTTAGCTGAGTAAGCCCTGAGTTAGCTGAGTAAGCCCTGAGTTAGCTGAGTAAGCCCTGAGTTAGCTGAGTAGCTGAGTAAACCCTGAGTT
>NC_091346.1:15799939-15807439 GCF_038502225.1 Cherax quadricarinatus
CTTAGCCATACAGATTGCAAAAAGGACTTGGGGGTTATGGTAAGCAGCAACCTTAACCTTAAACCAAGACAGCAGTGCCTAAGCGTACGTAATAAGGCAAATAGATTACTGGGATTTATATCAAGAAGTGTAAGCAACAGAAGTCCAGAGGTCATACTGCAGCTTTATTCATCATTAGTAAGGCCTCACCTAGATTATGCAGCTCAATTCTGGTCTCCATATTACAGAATGGACATAAATTCGTTAGAAAACATTCAGCGTAGGATGACTAAATTAATACATAGCATTAGAAATCTTCCTTATGAAGAAAGATTGAAGACTCTTAAGTTACATTCACTTGTTAGACGAAGAATGAGGGGAGACCTGATCGAAGTGTATAAGTGGAAGATAGGTATTAATAAAGGGGATATTAACAAGGTCTTGAGGATATCTCTCCAAGAGAGAACCCGCAGTAATGGATTTAAATTAGATAAGTTTAGATTTAGAAAGGACATAGGAAAGTATTGGTTTGGAAATAGGGTAGTTGATGAGTGGAACAGTCTACCTAGTTGGGTTATTGAGGCTAGGACTTTGGGTAGTTTCAAATTTAGGTTGGATAAGTACATGAGTGGGAGGGGTTGGATTTGAGAAGGACTTGCACATCGGAGCTTGTTTCTTGGGTGGCAATGAAAATTGGGTTGGTCCAATGTTTGTTAGTTGGATACATTGTTTATAGGACCTGCCTAGTATGGGCCAACAGGCCTGCTGCAGTGTTCCTCCTTTCTTATGTTCTTATGTTCTTATGTTAAAAGGGTTGCAATAAAATGTCCTGAGTGTTGTACACGAGTCTTCAACACTGTTAGTGTTTCCACTAACCACTCAGCTACTGGTCACTATTCCGGCACAAAGACAGAGAAAAACTACACTAGAACATGTGAGCAAAACACAATATGTGGTTCATAGCACGTTTATCTCCCCGTGGACAAAACGTCTTCTCAATAGTGTCACAGATCTCATATCCCACTATTTTCCCATACTTCCAGACACACGCTGAGTATAACTAGGCACTTTCCACCAAATTTTAAATACCTCACTTATTCCTAAATCAATAAATAAGAAAAAAGACACAATACCGTGACTGGAACAATACACAAATAACCCGCATGTAGGAGACAGAAGCTTACGACGACGTTTCGGTCAGACTTGGACCATTTTCAAAGTCACACTGCCAGTGTGACTTTGTAAATGATCCTAGTCCGACCGAAACGTCGTCGTAGCCTCCTCTCTTCTATATGCATCCTATATCAATTCTATGCAGTGCTTAATGTCAAGGACAATTTTCATTTCCCCTTGTCAATGATATTCACCACCCCAAAAATTAGGAAGGCTTTTTCACAGTCGGGTAAAACGGGGGAGACTAGAGACTTGCCACCCTGGTCTGGGTATATACTGGCTGGTAACGTAGTTATGCTAACTACCATTTTGTATCCAGCTCGTCTCTGGCAAAATCTCGTTACCTCAAAACTCAATAGACGTAAGCAATTGGCCCGGTAAAATAAATAGCGTGAGCGGCTGGGTTTTTTTTTTTCCGGTGGTCCCTTTTGAATAGCCAGCTTTTAAAAAAAATTGACTGAATAGGTAAGTTATATCAAATTATTATATACCAGAAGGGATGTTGCTGCAGGCAAAACGTCCAAGATGAAAATATTGATCTAATGAGAGAGAGAGCGAGAGAGAGGTACAAATAGGGAAGAGGAAGAAGTCAGAGCCATCTATGGGCCAGCGATTTCATAAAGTCAGTTGACCAAATGCAATCCCTGGCCCACAGATGGCGCCAGCTTCATCCTGTTCCCTATTTGTACGTCTTATAACAATACAAAAAGGCTTTAAAATAATCTGATGTAGGTAACAGCTCTCAGCTAGTAAATAAAGTTAGGAAGCCTTAACCCAACCTTGTAAAAACCTGTGTAAGAGAGAGAGAGAGAGAGGGAGAGAGAGAGAGAGAGAGAGAGAGAGAGAGAGAGAGAGAGAGAGAGAGAGAGAGAGAGAGAGAGAGAGAGAGAGAGAGAGAGAGAGAGAGAGAGAGATTAATCTGTATCAGCATAATTAAATTTCCAATCCCCTTCCTTTATTGCATTATTCCTATTTCAAACTTTCACGCTTCTTCTCTCCTCATATTTGGTACATTAATCCCCGATTTGCCAGAATTTCTGGTAAATTTCCAAGAATTGACGACCTATGCAGTAGCTCCCAAATCTCCTATTCTCATGGACGAACAATTTTTATATTATTGTTTCGCATGTTTCTCAATTTTTTTTAATGAATCGATTAATTTCATTTGCATAAATGTTGCAGAACCTATCGTGTATATATATATATATATATATATATATATATATATATATATATATATATATATATATATATATATATATATATATATATATATATATATATATATATATATATATATATATATATATATATATATATATATATATATATATATATATATATATATATATATATATATATATATATATATATATGCAAAACAACCACTCTGGAAAGAATAGAGAAATTCCAAGCGCTTTCGTGACTACTCACATTATCAAGGAACTATGAAGTAATGCATCCAAGGAAGCTATATAAGGGGTCTGGCCAGCACCTCACTATCAGATCCCACAACGGTTAAACACCTGACGCGCGCCGACCCAACTTGGATAGGTCCTTTGCACAACTCACCCACAAACTATTCTACCCAAGAAAATTTAAAAATTATTTGTCCAGTGTATTATTAAATTCTTCCCAAATTCTATTAATTATAAATGGATCTAATTTATATAAACCAAAGGAAATATTCATATTATTGTCAAAACTGCTTTTTATGAAACAAGATTCAATTATATTCTGTCGACCATGGACTTGCTTGATACTACTTTCTCAACTTTTTGAAAATCAATTGGATGGTTAAAATCTCTAACATGAATAAATAGAGCATTGGAATCTTGTCCAGTTCTAATGCTATATTTATGTTGTATTAGAACTGGACAAGATTCCAATGCTCTATTCATTCATGTAAGAGATTTTAACCATCCAATTGATTTTCAAAAAGTTGAGAAAGTAGTATCAAGCAAGTCCATGGTCGACAGGAATATAATTGAACATTAAAATGGTATAAAATACCGACAGGTTGTTAGGTAAGACACATATGCAACAGTTAGGTATCTTTATTTCGAAACGTTTCGCCTACACAGTAGGCTTCAGTCGAGTACAGAAAAGTTGATAGAAGCAGAAGATACTTGAAGACGATGTAATCAGTCCATCACCCTTAAAGTTTTGAGGTGGTCAGTCCCTCAGTCTGGAGAAGCGCATTGTTCCATAGTCTGAAACAATATTGAAACAATATTGATGAAACAATATTGTTTCAATATTGTTTCAGACTATGGAACAATGCGCTTCTCCAGACTGAGGGACTGACCACCTCAAAACTTTAAGGGTGATGGACTGATTACATCGTCTTCAAGTCTCTTCTGCTTCTACCAGCTTTTCTGTACTCGACTGAAGAAGCCTACTGTGTAGGCGAAACGTTTCGAAATAAAGATACCTAACTGTTGCATATGTGTCTTACCTAACAGGAATATAATTGAATCTTGTTTCATAAAAAGCAGTTTTGACAATAATATGAATATTTCCTTTGGTTTATATAAATTAGATCCATTTATAATTAATAGAATTTGGGAAGAATTTAATAATACACTGGACAAATAATTTTTAAATTTTCTTGGGTAGAATAGTTTGTGGGTGAGTTGTGCAAAGGACCTATCCAAGTTGGGTCGGCGCGCGTCAGGTGTTTAACCGTTGTGGGATCTGATAGTGAGGTGCTGGCCAAACCCCTTATATAGCTTCCTTGGATGCTTTACTTTCATAGTTCCTTGATAATGTGAGTAGTCACGAAAGCGCTTGGAATTTCTCTGTTTTTCAGAGTGGTTGTTTTCCATATTCTGAAATCACCTGTTTACTGTGATCTTATTGCATATATATATATATATATATATATATATATATATATATATATATATATATATATATATATATATATATATATATATATATATATATATATATATATATATATCTTCTGTACATAGTTCTACTGTCTTCAAGTTATGTCCTAGAATTTGTATTGATAAAGCCACTGGATGGCGAAACGTCTACAATAAAGATACCCAGATGTTGCACATGTGTCTTAATATCATATATATATATATATACATATATATATATATATATATATATATATATATATATATATATATATATATATATATGTGTGTGTGTGTGTGTGTGTGTGTGTGTGTGTGTGTGTGTGTGTGTATGTATGTATGTATGTATGTTTATTTTTTAATTTATCAGCCTCTCGTATTGCATCATTAGGTTAAATTTGTTCGAAATGTTGTTAGTTTTAACATAGCAGTGCAAGGGCAGAACACGGGAGTACACGGGAGCACATAGGAGCACTTAGGAGCACATCAGGGCATGATTAAATAAACACACAGTGTAATGCGATCCTTTATTGACAACGTTTCGCCCACACAGTGGGCTTTATCAAGTAACAAACTTATCTACCTGAATAAAGCCCACTGTGTGGGCGAAATGTGATCAATAAAGATTCGTAATACACTGCATTTGTGTTAATTTTTCCACTGTGTCGGTATTTTATACCATTTATATTACATGGGAGCACACGGGAGTAAATGGGAGTGCATGAGAATTTACTGGAATGATATATCGGTACAGTAGAGTAAAAATTCAATCCAAGACTATCCTGAGGACTATTTCCCGCCTATCTCAGTTGCAATAGATGTTGTCTTCTAGATTTGGTGGCGTTGATGAATCTAGCATTGATGGGTCTCGGAAAATGACGCTAAAGCAGCCGTACTTTGCTATATAAGTTGCTAATTTTCTAAATAGCATGGTTTTTAACCCTCCGGCCGACTCCCGCCGATGTAGGGTGATCCGACGCAGAAGAAAGCACTTTCACTGTCACTCGTTCAATCACCGTCTTGCCAGAAGGCAGCCGGCATCACACGATACAAATAAATTTAGTACCGAAACTGAGTTGCCTTGTCTCAATACCAGTACCGATAGAATTATTGTTTTTTTTCCTTCCCTGCTAGATCTAGCTAGTATTGATGGTGTTACCAAATTAGATATTGATGCTGCAGCCAGATCTAGTACTGGCAGTGTCAGCAGATCTAGTATTGATGGTGTTACCAAATTAGACATTGATGCTGCAGCCAGATCTAGTACTGGCAGTGTCAGCAGATCTAGTATTGATGGTGTTACCAAATTAGATATTGATGCTGCAGCCAGATCTAGTACTGGCAGTGTCAGCAGATCTAGTATTGATGGTGTTACCAAATTAGACATTGATGCTGCAGCCAGATCTAGTACTGGCAGTGTCAGCAGATCTAGTAATGATGGTGTTACCAAATTAGACATTGATGTTGCAGTCAGATCTAGTACTGGCAGTGTCAGCAGATCTAGTATTGATGATGTTACCAAATTAGACATTGATGCTGCAGTCAGATCTAGTACTGGCAGTGTCAGCAGAACTAGTAATGATGGTGTTACCAAATTAGACATTGATGCTGCAGTCAGATCTAGTACTGGCAGTGTCAGCAGATCTAGTATTGATGGTGTTACCAAATTAGACATTGATGCTGCAGTCAGATCTAGTACTGGTAGTGTCAGCAGATCTAGTATTGATGATGGCTCCTTCTCTCGCTTCTTTGATGCGCTGATGCATAAGAAAACATCACAATGAGAAATCCAGACGAGTATTTGCTTTTCATTTCACTCTCACAGACCACCCACTCGATTTCCTTTATAACGCGAAACCTTTCCTATTTCGATTTTAATTTTTTTTCACTTAATATTTTGAGTAATAATTTTTTTTTGTGTATATTAAATACGGTAATTCTCATATTATATATATATATATATATATATATATATATATATATATATATATATATATATGTCGTGCCGAATATGTAAAACTGGTCAATTAGCAAGAACTCATTTAAAATTAAGTCCTTTCTAAAATTTTCTCTTATACGTTTAAAGATATATTTTTTTCATTAATATTAATGTAAAAAATTTTAATTTTGCACCAAAAGAATCTTAGAAAACTTACCTAACCTTATTATAGCAAGAACAATTTATTTTAGCCTAACCCAACTATATATATTTTAGATTTGTTTACAATAATTTAATACTAAACAAACACAGTGAAATATATTTTTTTCCTTAGGTTCAGAATGATTTTGGCGAAATTATTGCATACACAAATTTTCGCTTGTTCTATATGGCAAGATGAGCGTTGCTATTTAAACCAAGATTGCAAGTTCTGCCTATTCGGCACGACATATATATATATATATAATATATATATATATTATATATATATATATATATATATATATATATATGTATATATATATATATATATATTATATATATATATATATATATATATATATATATATATATATATATATATATATATATATATATATATATTATATATATATATACATATTTATATATATATGCAAGGAATTCGCAAGAGCAAAGTGAAATATACACAAACACTGATTCTTAAATTCATATTTCCCCAAGCCGGGATTGAACCCTTGCGGTCATAGAGTCTCAAAACTCCAGCGGGTTCAATCCCCTCTGGCCGGGGGTATGGTTTATTTGCAATCGTGTCATTACGATTTTTAGTCACGATCTCGGCTGAAGGAGACTTGAACCTCGAATGAATACAGGCGCAGTGTACCAATCCACCCTGGGTAGATTGCAAAGCACTGCGTACCTTGTTCGTAGGTTCGAGTCTCCTTCAGCCAGAGATCAGTGTTTATATATATATATATATATATATATATATATATATATATATTAATTAGATTAGCTGTTAAATATACATATATCCTAAAGGATGGAGTTAGGAGTTATTTACAAATTAGGGATTCTCTCTCTCTCTCTCTCTCTCTTTGTCTCTGTCTGTCTGTCTCTCTCTCTCTCTCTCTCTTTGTCTCTGTCTGTCTGTCTCTCTCTCTCTCTCTCTCACGCTTCACAATACATTTCTCATCCAGTGGTGCTCAGAGGCTACAAATCAGGTTGGTAGTGCAGAAAAACATTTAGGAGAGTGCTTCAAGGTCTCGCCAGGAATGGTGAAAACCACCACGAGGTATTGTGGAGCTGCGGGAGAGGGACCAAGTGTTTAATTTCTCACTGAATGTTTAATTCAGGGTGAGTGTGTGTTTGTGTGTGTGTGTGTGTGTGTGTGTGTGTGTGTGTGTGTGTGTGTGTGTGTGATGTACTAGAGATTTAACCCACCTATCCATGTATGGTATACAACACAGACAAGATGAAGAATTAAACACATGTACAACATCTGGGTATCTTTATTGTAGACGTTTCGCCCTCCAGTGGCTTTATCAGTGCAAATTC
>NC_091346.1:15814939-15874939 GCF_038502225.1 Cherax quadricarinatus
ACACTGCCCTTGTACTACTGTCTAGCACACTGCCCTTGTACTCCTGTCTAGCACACTGCCCTTGTACTACTGTCTAGCACACTGCCCTTGTACTCCTGTCTAGCACACTGCCCTTGTAC
Source organism: Cherax quadricarinatus (assembly GCF_038502225.1). Lineage (NCBI taxonomy): Eukaryota > Metazoa > Arthropoda > Malacostraca > Decapoda > Parastacidae > Cherax > Cherax quadricarinatus. The sequence continues at coordinate 15,815,059 of NC_091346.1, forward strand.
TCCTGTCTAGCACACTGCCCTTGTACTACTGTCTAGCACACTGCCCTTGTACTACTGTCTAGCACACTGCCCTTGTACTACTGTCTAGCACACTGCTCTTGTACTACTGTCTAGCACACTGCTCTTGTACTACTGTCTAGCACACTGCTCTTGTACTACTGTCTAGCACACTGCCCTTGTACTACTGTCTAGCACACTGCCCTTGTACTACTGTCTAGCACACTGCCCTTGTACTACTGTCTAGCACACTGCTCTTGTACTACTGTCTAGCACACTGCTCTTGTACTACTGTCTAGCACACTGCTCTTGTACTACTGTCTAGCACACTGCTCTTGTACTACTGTCTAGCACACTGCTCTTGTACTACTGTCTAGCACACTGCTCTTGTACTACTGTCTAGCACACTGCTCTTGTACTACTGTCTAGCACACTGCCCTTGTACTACTGTCTAGCACACTGCTCTTGTACTACTGTCTAGCACACTGCTCTTGTACTACTGTCTAGCACACTGCTCTTGTACTACTGTCTAGCACACTGCTCTTGTACTACTGTCTAGCACACTGCTCTTGTACTACTGTCTAGCACACTGCCCTTGTACTACTGTCTAGCACACTGCCCTTGTACTACTGTCTAGCACACTGCTCTTGTACTACTGTCTAGCACACTGCCCTTGTACTACTGTCTAGCACACTGCCCTTGTACTACTGTCTAGCACACTGCTCTTGTACTACTGTCTAGCACACTGCTCTTGTACTACTGTCTAGCACACTGCCCTTGTACTACTGTCTAGCACACTGCTCTTGTACTACTGTCTAGCACACTGCTCTTGTACTACTGTCTAGCACACTGCTCTTGTACTACTGTCTAGCACACTGCTCTTGTACTACTGTCTAGCACACTGCCCTTGTACTACTGTCTAGCACACTGCTCTTGTACTACTGTCTAGCACACTGCTCTTGTACTACTGTCTAGCACACTGCTCTTGTACTACTGTCTAGCACACTGCTCTTGTACTACTGTCTAGCACACTGCCCTTGTACTACTGTCTAGCACACTGCCCTTGTACTACTGTCTAGCACACTGCCCTTGTACTACTGTCTAGCACACTGCTCTTGTACTACTGTCTAGCACACTGCCCTTGTACTACTGTCTAGCACACTGCCCTTGTACTACTGTCTAGCACACTGCCCTTGTACTACTGTCTAGCACACTGCCCTTGTACTACTGTCTAGCACACTGCTCTTGTACTACTGTCTAGCACACTGCCCTTGTACTACTGTCTAGCACACTGCTCTTGTACTACTGTCTAGCACACTGCCCTTGTACTACTGTCTAGCACACTGCCCTTGTACTACTGTCTAGCACACTGCTCTTGTACTACTGTCTAGCACACTGCCTTTGTACTACTGTCTAGCACACTGCTCTTGTACTACTGTCTAGCACACTGCCCTTGTACTCCTGTCTAGCACACTGCGATTGTACTCCTGTCTAGCACACTGCCTTTGTACTCCTGTCTAGCACACTGCCTTTGTACTACTGTCTAGCACACTGCTCTTGTACTACTGTCTAGCACACTGCTCTTGTACTACTGTCTAGCACACTGCCCTTGTACTACTGTCTAGCACACTGCTCTTGTACTACTGTCTAGCACACTTCTCTTGTACTACTGTCTAGCACACTGCTCTTGTACTACTGTCTAGCACACTGCCCTTGTACTACTGTCTAGCACACTGCCCTTGTACTACTGTCTAGCACACTGCCCTTGTACTACTGTCTAGCACACTGCCCTTGTACTACTGTCTAGCACACTGCCCTTGTACTACTGTCTAGCACACTGCCCTTGTACTACTGTCTAGCACACTGCCCTTGTACTACTGTCTAGCACACTGCTCTTGTACTCCTGTCTAGCACACTGCCCTTGTACTACTGTCTAGCACACTGCTCTTGTACTCCTGTCTAGCACACTGCCCTTGTACTACTGTCTAGCACACTGCTCTTGTACTCCTGTCTAGCACACTGCTCTTGTACTACTGTCTAGCACACTGCCCTTGTACTACTGTCTAGCACACTGCTCTTGTACTACTGTCTAGCACACTGCTCTTGTACTACTGTCTAGCACACTGCTCTTGTACTACTGTCTAGCACACTGCTCTTGTACTACTGTCTAGCACACTGCTCTTGTACTACTGTCTAGCACACTGCCCTTGTACTACTGTCTAGCACACTGCTCTTGTACTACTGTTTAGCACACTGCCTTGTACTACTGTACTGCTCTACTGTCTAGCACACTGCTCTTGTACTACTGTCTATCACACTTCTCTTGTACTACTGTCTAGCACACTGCTCTTGTACTACTGTCTAGCACACTGCTCTTGTACTACTGTCTCGCACAATGAGCTTGTAGTACTGTCTAGCACACTGCACTTGTACTACTGTCTAGCACACTAGCACACTCCCCTTGTACTACTGTCTAGCACACTGCTCTTGTACTACTGTCTAGCACACTGCTCTTGTACTACTGTCTAGCACACTGCTCTTGTACTACTGTCTAGCACACTGCCCTTGTACTACTGTCTAGCACACTGCTCTTGTACTACTGTCTAGCACACTGCCCTTGTACTACTGTCTAGCACACTGCCCTTGTACTACTGTCTAGCACACTGCCCTTGTACTACTGTCTAGCACACTGCTCTTGTACTACTGTCTAGCACACTGCCCTTGTACTACTGTCTAGCACACTGCCCTTGTACTACTGTCTAGCACACTGCCCTTGTACTACTGTCTAGCACACTGCCCTTGTACTACTGTCTAGCACACTGCTCTTGTACTACTGTCTAGCACACTGCCCTTGTACTACTGTCTAGCACACTGCCCTTGTACTACTGTCTAGCACACTGCCCTTGTACTACTGTCTAGCACACTGCCCTTGTACTACTGTCTAGCACACTGCCCTTGTACTACTGTCTAGCACACTGCTCTTGTACTACTGTCTAGCACACTGGTCTTGTACTACTGTCTAGCACACTGCTCTTGTACTACTGTCTAGCACACTGCCCTTGTACTACTGTCTAGCACACTGCTCTTGTACTACTGTCTAGCACACTGCTCTTGTACTACTGTCTAGCACACTGCTCTTGTACTACTGTCTAGCACACTGCCCTTGTACTACTGTCTAGCACACTGCCCTTGTACTACTGTCTAGCACACTGCCCTTGTACTACTGTCTAGCACACTGCTCTTGTACTACTGTCTAGCACACTGCTCTTGTACTACTGTCTAGCACACTGCTCTTGTACTACTGTCTAGCACACTGCCCTTGTACTACTGTCTAGCACACTGCTCTTGTACTACTGTCTAGCACACTGCTCTTGTACTACTGTCTAGCACACTGCCCTTGTACTACTGTCTAGCACACTGCCCTTGTACTACTGTCTAGCACACTGCTCTTGTACTACTGTCTAGCACACTGCCCTTGTACTACTGTCTAGCACACTGCCCTTGTACTACTGTCTAGCACACTGCCCATGTACTACTGTCTAGCACACTGCCCTTGTACTACTGTCTAGCACACAGCCCTTGTACTACTGTCTAGCACACTGCCCTTGTACTACTGTCTAGCACACTGCCCTTGTACTACTGTCTAGCACACTGCCCTTGTACTACTGTCTAGCACACTGCTCTTGTACTACTGTCTAGCACACTGCTCTTGTACTACTGTCTAGCACACTGCCCTTGTACTACTGTCTAGCACACTGCTCTTGTACTACTGTCTAGCACACTGCTCTTGTACTACTGTCTAGCACACTGCTCTTGTACTACTGTCTAGCACACTGCCCTTGTACTTCTGTCTAGCACACTGCCCTTGTACTCCTGTCTAGCACACTGCTCTAGTACTACTGTCTAGCACACTGCCCTTGTACTACTGTCTAGCACACTGCCCTTGTACTTCTGTCTAGCACACTGCTCTTGTACTACTGTCTAGCACACTGCCCTTGTACTTCTGTCTAGCACACTGCTCTAGTACTCCTGTCTAGCACACTGCTCTTGTATTACTGTCTAGCACACTGCCCTTGTACTACTGTCTAGCACACTGCCCTTGTACTACTGTCTAGCACACTGCCCTTGTACTACTGTCTAGCACACTGCCCTTGTACTACTGTCTAGCACACTGCCCTTGTACTCCTGTCTAGCACACTGCTCTAGTACTACTGTCTAGCACACTGCGCTTGTACTACTGTCTAGCACACTGCCCTTGTACTTCTGTCTAGCACACTGCTCTTGTACTACTGTCTAGCACACTGCCCTTGTACTTCTGTCTAGCACACTGCCCTTGTACTACTGTCTAGCACACTGCCCTTGTACTACTGTCTAGCACACTGCCCTTGTACTACTGTCTAGCACACTGCTCTTGTACTACTGTCTAGCACACTGCCCTTGTACTACTGTCTAGCACACTGCTCTTGTACTACTGTCTAGCACACTGCTCTTGTACTACTGTCTAGCACACTGCTCTTGTACTACTGTCTAGCACACTGCCCTTGTACTTCTGTCTAGCACACTGCTCTTGTACTACTGTCTAGCACACTGCTCTTGTACTTCTGTCTAGCACACTGCCCTTGTACTACTGTCTAGCACACTGCCCTTGTACTACTGTCTAGCACACTGCTCTTGTACTACTGTCTAGCACACTGCTCTTGTACTACTGTCTAGCACACTGCTCTTGTACTACTGTCTAGCACACTGCCCTTGTACTACTGTCTAGCACACTGCCCTTGTACTACTGTCTAGCACACTGCCCTTGTACTACTGTCTAGCACAATGCCCTTGTACTTCTGTCTAGCACACTGCCCTTGTACTACTGTCTAGCACACTGCCCTTGTACTACTGTCTAGCACACTGCCCTTGTACTACTGTCTAGCACACTGCCCTTTTACTCCTGTCTAGCACACTGCCCTTGTACCACTGTCTAGCACACTGCCCATGTACTCCTGTCTAGCACATTGCCCTTTTACTCCTGTCTACCACACTGCCCTTGTACTACTGTCTAGCACACTGCCCTTGTACTATTGTCTAGCACACTGCCCTTGTACTTCTGTCTAGCACACTGCCCTTGTACTTCTGTTTAGCACACTGCCCTTGTACTTCTGTTTAGCACACTGCCCTTGTACTCCTGTCTAGCACACGGCCCTTGTACTTCTGTCTAGCACACTGCCCTTGTACTTCTGTTTAGCACACTGCCCTTGTACTCCTGTTTAGCACACTTCACTTGTACTCTTGTCTAGCACACGGCAATTGTACTCCTGTCTAGCACACTGCCCTTGTACTTCTGTCTAGCACACTGCCCTTGTACTTCTGTCTAGCACACTGCCCTAGTACTCCTGTCTAGCACACTGCCCTTGTACTCCTGTCTAGCACACTGCCCTTGTACTTCTGTCTAGCACACTGCCCTTGTACCTCTGTTTAGCACACTTCCCTTGTACTCCTGTCTAACACACTGCCATTGTACTTCTGTCTAGCACACTGCCCTTGTACTACTGTCTAGCACATTGCCCTTGTACTTCTGTCTAGCACACTGCCCTTGTACTTCTGCCTAGCACACTGCCTTGTACTTCTGTTTAGCACACTTCCCTTGCACTCCTGTCTAGCACACTGCCCTTGGACTTCTGTCTAGCACACTGGCCTTGTACTTCTGTCAAGCACACTGCCCTTGTACTTGTGTCTAGCACACTGCCCTTGTCCTTCTGTCTAGCACACTGCCCTTGTACTTTTGTTTAGCACACTTCCCTTGTACTCCTGTCTAGCACACTGCCCTTGTACTTCTGTCTAGCACACTGCCCTTGCACTTCTGTCTAGCACACTGCCCTTGTACTTCTGTTTAACACACTTCCCTTGTACTCCTGTCTAGCACACTGCCCTTGTACTTCTGTCTAGCACACTTCCCTTGTACTTCTGTCTAGCACACTGTCCTTGTTCTCCTATCTAGCACACTTCCCTTGTACTCCTGTCTAGCACACTGCCCTTGTACTTCTGTCTAGCACACTGCCCTTGCACTTCTGTCTAGCACACTGCCCTTGTACTTCTGTTTAACACACTTCCCTTGTACTCCTGTCTAGCACACTGCCCTTGTACTTCTGTCTAGCACACTGCCCTTGTACTTCTGTCTAGCACACTGCCCTTCTACTCCTGCCTAGCACACTGTCCTTGTACTCCTATCTAGCACACTTCCCTTGTACTACTGTCTAGCACACTGCCCTTGTACTTTTGTTTAGCACACTTCCCTTGTACTCCTGTCTAGCACACTGCCCTTGTACTTTTGTTTAGCACACTTCCCTTGTACTCCTGTCTAGCACACTGCCCTTGTACTTTTGTTTAGCACACTTCCCTTGTACTCCTGTCTAGCACACTGCCCTTGTACTTCTGTCTAGCACACTTCCCTTGTACTACTGTCTAGCACACTGCCCTTGTACTTTTGTTTAGCACACTTCCCTTGTACTAGTGTCTAGCACACTGCCCTAGTACTTCTGTCTAGCACACTGCCCTTGTACTTCTGTCTAGCACACTGCCCTTGTACTTCTGTCTAGCACACTGCCCTTGTACTTCTGTCTAGCACACTACCCTTGTACTTCTGTTTAGCACACTTCCCTTGTACTCCTGTCTAGCATACTGCCCTTGCACTACTGTCTAGCACACTGCCCTAGTACTCCTGTCTAGCACACTGCCCTTGTACTCCTGCCTAGCACAATGTCCTTGTACTCCTGTCTAGCACACTTCCCTTGTACTACTGTCTAGCACACTGCCCTAGTACTACTGTCTAGCACACTGCCCTTGTACTCCTGTCTAGCACACTTCCCTTGCACTCCGGTCTAGCTCACTTTCCTTGTACTCTTGTCTAGCACACTGCCCTTGTACTCCTGTCTAGCACTCGTCCCTTGTACTACTGTCTAGCACACTGCCCTTGTACTCCTGTCTAGCACACTTCCCTTGTACTCCTGTCTAGCACACTTCCCTTGTACTACAGCCTAGCACACTGCCCTAGTACTCCTGTCTAGCACACTGCCCTAGTACTCCTGTCTAGCACACTTCGCTTGTACTCCTTTCTAGCACACTACCCTTGTACTCCTGTCTAGCACACTGCCCTTGTACTCCTGTCTGGCACACTACCCTTGTACTCCTGTCTAGCACACTGCCCTTGTACTCCTGTCTAGCACACTGCCCTTGTACTCCTGTCTAGCACACTGCCCTTGTACTCCTGTCTAGCACACTGCCCTTGTACTCCTGTCTGGCACACTACCCTTGTACTCCTGTCTAGCACACTGCCCTTGTACTCCTGTCTAGCACACTGTCCTTGTACTCCTGTCTGGCACACTACCCTTGTACTCCTGTCTAGCACACTGCCCTTGTACTCCTGTCTAGCACACTGTCCTTGTACTCCTGTCTAGCACACTACCCTTGTACTCCTGTCTAGCACACTACCCTTGTACTCCTGTCTATCACACTGTCCTTGTACTCCTGTCTAGCACACTACCCTTGTACTCCTGTCTAGCACACTACCCTTGTACTCCTGTCTATCACACTGTCCTTGTACTCCTGTCTAGCACACTACCCTTGTACTCCTGTCTAGCACACTACCCTTGTACTCCTGTCTAGCACACTACCCTTGTACTCCTGTCTAGCACACTACCCTTGTACTCCTGTCTAGCACACTACCCTTGTACTCCTGTCTATCACACTGTCCTTGTACTCCTGTCTAGCACACTACCCTTGTACTCGTGTCTAGCACACTACCCTTGTACTCCTGTCTAGCACACTACCCTTGTACTCCTGTCTAGCACACTACCCTTGTACTCCTGTCTAGCACACTACCCTTGTACTCCTGTCTAGCACACTACCCTTGTACTCCTGTCTAGCACACTACCCTTGTACTCCTGTCTAGCACACTACCCTTGTACTCCTGTCTAGCACACTGCCCTTGTACTTCTGTCTAGCACACTTCCCTTGTACTACTGTCTAGCACACTGCCCTTGTACTTTTGTTTAGCACACTTCCCTTGTACTAGTGTCTAGCACACTGCCCTAGTACTTCTGTCTAGCACACTGCCCTTGTACTTCTGTCTAGCACACTGCCCTTGTACTTCTGTCTAGCACACTACCCTTGTGTACTCCTGTCTATCACACTGTCCTTGTACTCCTGTCTAGCACACTACCCTTTTACTCCTATCTAGCACACTACCCTTGTACTCCTGTCTAGCACACTACCCTTGTACTTCTGTCTAGCACACTGCCCTTGTACTACTGTCTAGCACACTGCCCTTGTACTACTGTCTAGCACACTGCCCTTGTACTACTGTCTAGCACACTGCCCTTTTACTCCTGTCTAGCACACTGCCTTTGTACCACTGTCTAGCACACTGCCCATGTACTCCTGTCTAGCACATTGCCCTTTTACTCCTGTCTACCACACTGCCCTTGTACTACTGTCTAGCACGCTGCCCTTGAACTATTGTCTAGCACACTGCCCTTGTACTTCTGTCTAGCACACTGCCCTTGTACTTCTGTTTAGCACACTGCCCTTGTACTTCTGTTTAGCACACTGCCCTTGTACTCCTGTCTAGCACACGGCCCTTGTACTTCTGTCTAGCACACTGCCCTTGTACTTCTGTTTAGCACACAGCCCTTGTACTCCTGTTTAGCACACTTCACTTGTACTCTTGTCTAGCACACGGCAATTGTACTCCTGTCTAGCACACTGCCCTTGTACTTCTGTCTAGCACACTGCCCTTGTACTTCTGTCTAGCACACTGCCCTAGTACTCCTGTCTAGCACACTGCCCTTGTACTACTGTCTAGCACACTGCCCTTGTACTTCTGTCTAGCACACTGCCCTTGTACTTCTGTCTAGCACACTGCCCTTGTACTCCTGTATAGCACACTGCCATTGTACTTCTGTCTAGCACACTGCCCTTGTACTACTGTCTAGCACATTGCCCTTGTACTTCTGTCTAGCACACTGCCCTTGTACTTCTGCCTAGCACACTGCCTTGTACTTCTGTTTAGCACACTTCCCTTGCACTCCTGTCTAGCACACTGCCCTTGGACTTCTGTCTAGCACACTGGCCTTGTACTTCTGTCAAGCACACTGCCCTTGTACTTGTGTCTAGCACACTGCCCTTGTCCTTCTGTCTAGCACACTGCCCTTGTACTTTTGTTTAGCACACTTCCCTTGTACTCCTGTCTAGCACACTGCCCTTGTACTTCTGTCTAGCACACTGCCCTTGCACTTCTGTCTAGCACACTGCCCTTGTACTTCTGTTTAACACACTTCCCTTGTACTCCTGTCTAGCACACTGCCCTTGTACTTCTGTCTAGCACACTTCCCTTGTACTTCTGTCTAGCACACTGTCCTTGTTCTCCTATCTAGCACACTTCCCTTGTACTCCTGTCTAGCACACTGCCCTTGTACTTCTGTCTAGCACACTGCCCTTGCACTTCTGTCTAGCACACTGCCCTTGTACTTCTGTTTAACACACTTCCCTTGTACTCCTGTCTAGCACACTGCCCTTGTACTTCTGTCTAGCACACTGCCCTTGTACTTCTGTCTAGCACACTGCCTTTCTACTCCTGCCTAGCACACTGTCCTTGTACTCCTATCTAGCACACTTCCCTTGTACTACTGTCTAGCACACTGCCCTTGTACTTTTGTTTAGCACACTTCCCTTGTACTCCTGTCTAGCACACTGCCCTTGTACTTTTGTTTAGCACACTTCCCTTGTACTCCTGTCTAGCACACTGCCCTTGTACTTTTGTTTAGCACACTTCCCTTGTACTCCTGTCTAGCACACTGCCCTTGTACTTCTATCTAGCACACTTCCCTTGTACTACTGTCTAGCACACTGCCCTTGTACTTTTGTTTAGCACACTTCCCTTGTACTAGTGTCTAGCACACTGCCCTAGTACTTCTGTCCAGCACACTGCCCTTGTACTTCTGTCTAGCACACTGCCCTTGTACTTCTGTCTAGCACACTGCCCTTGTACTTCTGTCTAGCACACTACCCTTGTACTTCTGTTTAGCACACTTCCCTTGTACTCCTGTCTAGCATACTGCCCTTGCACTACTGTCTAGCACACTGCCCTAGTACTCCTGTCTAGCACACTGCCCTTGTACTCCTGCCTAGCACAATGTCCTTGTACTCCTGTCTAGCACACTTCCCTTGTACTACTGTCTAGCACACTGCCCTAGTACTACTGTCTAGCACACTGCCCTTGTACTCCTGTCTAGCACACTTCCCTTGCACTCCTGTCTAGCTCACTTTCCTTGTACTCTTGTCTAGCACACTGCCCTTGTACTCCTGTCTAGCACTCGTCCCTTGTACTACTGTCTAGCACACTGCCCTTGTACTCCTGTCTAGCACACTTCCCTTGTACTCCTGTCTAGCACACTTCCCTTGTACTACAGCCTAGCACACTGCCCTAGTACTCCTGTCTAGCACACTGCCCTAGTACTCCTGTCTAGCACACTTCGCTTGTACTCCTTTCTAGCACACTACCCTTGTACTCCTGTCTAGCACACTGCCCTTGTACTCCTGTCTGGCACACTACCCTTGTACTCCTGTCTAGCACACTGCCCTTGTACTCCTGTCTAGCACACTGTCCTTGTACTCCTTTCTAGCACACTACCCTTGTACTCCTGTCTAGCACACTGCCCTTGTACTCCTGTCTGGCACACTACCCTTGTACTCCTGTCTAGCACACTGCCCTTGTACTCCTGTCTAGCACACTGTCCTTGTACTCCTGTCTGGCACACTACCCTTGTACTCCTGTCTAGCACACTCCTGTCTAGCACACTACCTTTGTACTCCTGTCTATCACACTGTCCTTGTACTCCTGTCTAGCACACTACCCTTGTACTCCTGTCTAGCACACTACCCTTGTACTCCTGTCTATCACACTGCTCTTGTACTACTGTCTAGCACACTGCCCTTGTACTACTGTCTAGCACACTGCCCTTGTACTACTGTCTAGCACACTGCCCTTGTACTACTGTCTAGCACACTGCCCTTGTACTACTGTCTAGCACACTGCTCTTGTACTACTGTCTAGCACACTGCCCTTGTACTACTGTCTAGCACACTGCCCTTGTACTCCTGTCTAGCACACTGCTCTAGTACTACTGTCTAGCACACTGCCCTTGTACTACTGTCTAGCACACTGCCCTTGTACTTCTGTCTAGCACACTGCTCTTGTACTACTGTCTAGCACACTGCCCTTGTACTTCTGTCTAGCACACTGCTCTAGTACTCCTGTCTAGCACACTGCTCTTGTACTACTGTCTAGCACACTGCCCTTGTACTACTGTCTAGCACACTGCCCTTGTACTACTGTCTAGCACACTGCCCTTGTACTACTGTCTAGCACACTGCCCTTGTACTACTGTCTAGCACACTGCCCTTGTACTCCTGTCTAGCACACTGCTCTAGTACTACTGTCTAGCACACTGCCCTTGTACTACTGTCTACACAATGCCCTTGTACTTCTGTCTAGCACACTGCCCTTGTACTACTGTCTAGCACACTGCCCTTGTACTACTGTCTAGCACACTGCCCTTGTACTACTGTCTAGCACACTGCCCTTTTACTCCTGTCTAGCACACTGCCCTTGTACCACTGTCTAGCACACTGCCCATGTACTCCTGTCTAGCACATTGCCCTTTTACTCCTGTCTAGCACACTGCCCTTGTACTACTGTCTAGCACACTGCCCTTGTACTACTGTCTAGCACACTACCCTTGTACTTCTGTCTAGCACACTGCCCTTGTACTTCTGTTTAGCACACTGCCCTTGTACTTCTGTTTAGCACACTGCCCTTGTACTCCTGTCTAGCACACGGCCCTTGTACTTCTGTCTAGCACACTGCCCTTGTACTTCTGTTTAGCACACTGCCCTCGTACTCCTGTTTAGCACACTTCACTTGTACTCCTGTCTAGCACACGGCAATTGTACTCCTGTCTAGCACACTGCCCTTGTACTTCTGTCTAGCACACTGCCCTTGTACTTCTGTCTAGCACACTGCCCTAGTACTCCTGTCTAGCACACTGCCATTGTACTCCTGTCTAGCACACTGCCCTTGTACTTCTGTCTAGCACGCTGCCCTTGTACCTCTGTTTAGCACACTTCCCTTGTACTCCTGTCTAACACACAGCCATTGTACTTCTGTCTAGCACACTGACTTGTACTACTGTCTAGCACATTGCCCTTGTACTTCTGTCTAGCACACTGCCCTTGTACTTCTGCCTAGCACACTGCCTTGTACTTCTGTTTAGCACACTTCCCTTGCACTCCTGTCTAGCACACTGCCCTTGGACTTCTGTCTAGCACACTGGCCTTGTACTTCTGTCAAGCACACTGCCCTTGTACTTGTGTCTAGCACACTGCCCTTGTCCTTCTGTCTAGCACACTGCCCTTGTACTTTTGTTTAGCACACTTCCCTTGTACTCCTGTCTAGCACACTGCCCTTGTACTTCTGTCTAGCACACTGCCCTTGCACTTCTGTCTAGCACACTGCCCTTGTACTTCTGTTTAACACACTTCCCTTGTACTCCTGTCTAGCACACTGCCCTTGTACTTCTGTCTAGCACACTTCCCTTGTACTTCTGTCTAGCACACTGTCCTTGTTCTCCTATCTAGCACACTTCCCTTGTACTCCTGTCTAGCACACTGCCCTTGTACTTCTGTCTAGCACACTGCCCTTGCACTTCTGTCTAGCACACTGCCCTTGTACTTCTGTTTAACACACTTCCCTTGTACTCCTGTCTAGCACACTGCCCTTGTACTTCTGTCTAGCACACTGCCCTTGTACTTCTGTCTAGCACACTGCCTTTCTACTCCTGCCTAGCACACTGTCCTTGTACTTCTGTCTAGCACACTGCCCTTGTACTTCTGCCTAGCACACTGCCTTGTACTTCTGTTTAGCACACTTCCCTTGTACTCCTGTCTAGCACACTGCCCTTGTACTTTTGTTTAGCACACTTCCCTTGTACTCCTGTCTAGCACACTGCCCTTGTACTTTTGTTTAGCACACTTCCCTTGTACTCCTGTCTAGCACACTGCCCTTGTACTTCTATCTAGCACACTTCCCTTGTACTACTGTCTAGCACACTGCCCTTGTACTTTTGTTTAGCACACTTCCCTTGTACTAGTGTCTAGCACACTGCCCTAGTACTTCTGTCCAGCACACTGCCCTTGTACTTCTGTCTAGCACACTGCCCTTGTACTTCTGTCTAGCACACTGCCCTTGTACTTCTGTCTAGCACACTACCCTTGTACTTCTGTTTAGCACACTTCCCTTGTACTCCTGTCTAGCATACTGCCCTTGCACTACTGTCTAGCACACTGCCCTAGTACTCCTGTCTAGCACACTGCCCTTGTACTCCTGCCTAGCACAATGTCCTTGTACTCCTGTCTAGCACACTTCCCTTGTACTACTGTCTAGCACACTGCCCTAGTACTACTGTCTAGCACACTGCCCTTGTACTCCTGTCTAGCACACTTCCCTTGCACTCCTGTCTAGCTCACTTTCCTTGTACTCTTGTCTAGCACACTGCCCTTGTACTCCTGTCTAGCACTCGTCCCTTGTACTACTGTCTAGCACACTGCCCTTGTACTCCTGTCTAGCACACTTCCCTTGTACTCCTGTCTAGCACACTTCCCTTGTACTACAGCCTAGCACACTGCCCTAGTACTCCTGTCTAGCACACTGCCCTAGTTCTCCTGTCTAGCACACTTCCCTTGTACTCCTTTCTAGCACACTACCCTTGTACTCCTGTCTAGCTGCACTCCTGTCTAGCACACTGCCCTGTACTCCCTTGTCCTTGTACTGTCTGGCACACTACTCCTGTCTAGCACACTGCCCTTGTACTCCTGTCTAGCACACTGTCCTTGTACTCCTGTCTAGCACACTACCCTTGTACTCCTGTCTAGCACACTACCCTTGTACTCCTGTCTATCACACTGTCCTTGTACTCCTGTCTAGCACACTACCCTTGTACTCCTGTCTAGCACACTACCCTTGTACTCCTGTCTATCACACTGTCCTTGTACTCCTGTCTAGCACACTACCCTTGTACTCCTGTCTAGCACACTACCCTTGTACTCCTGTCTAGCACACTACCCTTTTACTCCTGTCTAGCACACTACCCTTGTACTCCTGTCTAGCACACTACCCTTGTACTCCTGTCTATCACACTGTCCTTGTACTCCTGTCTAGCACACTACCCTTGTACTCGTGTCTAGCACACTACCCTTGTACTCCTGTCTAGCACACTACCCTTGTACTCCTGTCTAGCACACTACCCTTGTACTCCTGTCTAGCACACTACCCTTGTACTCCTGTCTAGCACACTACCCTTGTACTCCTGTCTAGCACACTACCCTTGTACTCCTGTCTAGCACACTACCCTTGTACTCCTGTCTAACACGCCTCCCTTGCCCTCTTGCGTCCATAGAAATTTTCTCTACCATCGTTCATCACATATATTTGTCTTCCCGTCTGGCATAGTACTGTCTAACCACAAGTTTTTCTTCCCAACTTGGCGATTTCATCGTCTTCTCCTCCCGACTGATACAGTCCCCATGTGACTGTTGAAGTTTTTCTCTTGTTCTCTCCAGTCTGGTAATCAAAGTTTGAAGTCACCAGTTCTTTTTTTGATTGCACTTCTCTTGTTTTTTTGAGTTTTTTTGTATATAAATTATCAGAAAGAAGGAGGATGAGAGATTTTTCATAAACTTTTAATATATATATATATATATATATATATATATATATATATATATATATATATATATATATATATATATATATATATATATATTATATATATATATATATATATATATATATATATATATATATATATATATATATGTATATATATATATATATATATATATATATATATATATATATATATATATATATATATATATATATATATACGTATATATATATATATATATATATATATATATATATATATATATATATATATATATATATATATATATATATATATATATATATATATATATATATATATATATATATATATATATATATATATATATATATATATATATATATATATATATATATATATATATATATATATATATATATATATATATATATATACGTATATATATATATATACGTATATATATATATATATATATATATATATATATATATATATATATATATATATATATATACGTATATATATATATATATATATATATATATATATATATATATATATATATATATATATATATATATATATATATATATATATATATATATATATATATATATATATATATATATATATATATATATATATATATATATATATATATATATATATATATATATATATATATATATATATATATATATATATATATATATATTAATATATCAAAATTTTGTCAAAAAGAATATATTAATCATTTATTATTGAGGAAAATTATATATATAGTGAGAATTGAATGTCAAAAGAATCATCGCAACATATGTTAAAAATATTTTAAATTTCAAAAATACACACACATATATATGGAAAATTTTCAATTTGTTTTGTATAAATAATGGCGACCGAAATAATATATTGAGATTCATTCATGAGGTTTTATCTTCGGGGGAAAAAAAATCAAATGTTTTTTTGTAATATTATTTCGCGTCCTTATTGTGGCAAAAGGAAGATAATTATTTACGAATATTTGTTGGAAATAAATAGCCCAGTTTTGTTGTATGCTGATACACTAAACTGTTTTTTTTTTATTCTGGTAGTCGCTATTGATATTTTTTATGCTATAATGTAGCAATTAAAACCAGGAGGAATAGAGGTGAAATTTCATTTTTTTTAATGAAAATATGGTAGGTATTGGACATATAATTAACAGATTTTGGGTATAGAAAATTTTTTTGGTATGATTTTTAACTGTGGTTTTAAAGCCGGAAGCTGTAAGCAGATTTTTTGTATATACTTTGAGAAGTAGGTGCACGTCTTCTAACCTCGTGTCCCTCACTCCCAATTTTCATACCAGATTCAGACATGGCTACACTAGATTCAGACATGGCTACACTAGATTCAGACATGGCTACACCAGATTCAGACATGGCTACACCAGATTCAGACATGGTTACACCAGATTCAGACATGGCTACACCAGATTCAGACATGGCTACACCAGATTCAGACATGGCTACACCAGATTCAGACATGGCTACACCAGATTCAGACATGGCTACACTAGATTCAGACATGGTTACACTAGATTCAGACATGGCTACACCAGATTCAGACATGGCTACACTAGATTCAGACATGGTTACACTAGATTCAGACATGGCTACACCAGATTCAGACATGGTTACACTAGATTCAGACATGGCTACACTAGATTCAGACATGGCTACACCAGATTCAGACATGGCTACACCAGATTCAGACATGGTTACACTAGATTCAGACATGGCTACACCAGATTCAGACATGGCTACACCAGATTCAGACATGGTTACACTAGATTCAGACATGGCTACACCAGATTCAGACATGGTTACACTAGATTCGGACATGGCTACACCAGATTCAGACATGGCTACACCAGATTCAGACATGGTTACACTAGATTCAGACATGGCTACACCAGATTCAGACATGGTTACACTAGATTCAGACATGGCTACACCAGATTCAGACATGGCTACACCAGATTCAGACACGCTACACCAGATTCAGACATGGCTACACCAGATTCAGACATGGCTACACTAGATTCAGACATGGCTACACCAGATTCAGACATGGCTACACCAGATTCAGACATGGCTACACCAGATTCAGACATGGCTACACCAGATTCAGACATGGCTACACCAGATTCAGACATGGCTACACCAGATTCAGACATGGCTACACCAGATTCAGACATGGCTACACCAGATTTAGACATGGCTACACTAGATTCAGACATCGCTACACCAGATTCAGACATGGCTGCACCAGTTTCAGACATGGCTACACCAGATTCAGACATGGCTACACCAGATTCAGACATGGCTACACCAGATTCAGACATGGCTACACCAGATTCAGACATGGCTACACCAGATTCAGACATGGCTACACCAGATTCAACCATGGCTACACCAGATTCAGACATGGCTACACCAGATTCAGACATGGCTACACTAGATTCAGACATGGCTACACCAGATTCAGACATGGTTGCACCAGATTCAGACATGGCTACACCAGATTCAGACATAGCTACACCAGATTCAGACATAGCTACACCAGATTCAGATATAGCTACACCAGATTCAGACATAGCTACACCAGATTCAGACATGGCTACACCAGATTCAGACATGGCTACACCAGATTCAGACATGGCTACACCAGATTCAGACATGGCTACACCAGATTCAGACATGGCTACACCAGATTCAGACATAGCTACACCAGATTTAGACATGGCTACACTAGATTCAGACATGGCTACACCAGATTCAGACATGGCTGCACCAGTTTCAGACATGGCTACACCAGATTCAGACATGGCTACACCAGATTCAGACATGGCTACACCAGATTCAGACATGGCTACACCAGATTCAGACATGGCTACACCAGATTCAGACATGGTTACACCAGATTCAGACATGGCTTCACCAGATTCAGACATGGATACACCAGATTTAGACATGGCTACACTAGATTCAGACATGGCTACACCAGATTCAGACATGGCAGCACCAGATTCAGACATGGCTGCACCAGATTCAGACATGGCTACACCAGATTCAGACATAGCTACATCAGATTCAGACATAGCTACACCAGATTCAGATATAGCTACACCAGATTCAGACATAGCTACACCAGATTCAGACATGGCTACACCAGATTCAGATATAGGTACACCAGATTCAGACATAGCTACACCAGATTCAGACATGGCTGCACCAGTTTCAGACATGGCTACACCAGATTCAGACATGGCTACACCAGATTCAGACATGGCTACACCAGATTCAGACATGGCTACACCAGATTCAGACATGGCTACACCAGATTCAGACATGGCTACACCAGATTCAGACATGGCTTCACCAGATTCAGACATGGATACACCAGATTTAGACATGGCTACACTAGATTCAGACATGGCTACACCAGATTCAGACATGGCAGCACCAGATTCAGACATGGCTGCACCAGATTCAGACATGGCTACACCAGATTCAGACATAGCTACATCAGATTCAGACATAGCTACACCAGATTCAGATATAGCTACACCAGATTCAGACATAGCTACACCAGATTCAGACATGGCTACACCAGATTCAGATATAGGTACACCAGATTCAGACATAGCTACACCAGATTCAGACATGGCTACACCAGATTCAGATATAGCTACACCAGATTCAGACATAGCTACACCAGATTCAGACATGGCTACACCAGATTCAGACATGGCTACACCAGATTCAGACATGGCTGCACCAGATTCAGACATGGCTACACCAGATTTAGACATGGCTACACCAGATTCAAACATGGATACACCAGATTCAGACATGGCTACACTAGATTCAGACATGGCTACACCAGATTCAGGCATGGCTACACCAGATTCAGACATGGCTACACCACAATCAGACATTGTGTAGCCATCTGATATGCTTCAGCACCCGTCTACATGGAGTGCTTCTGTACATATACTCAATCTGAAGATTGAAAATATTACAGTGGCTCTCTGAACTGTTTAACAGCTGGAGAGGGAAGGTTCTCTCCTCCTAATCCTCTCAGATGGTAACGTAAAAGAGAGAAATGTTGCAATTAAAGAATAAGATCTTGACGATGGTAAAAAGGCTCGGGATCTTTTCTTTCTCGAGTCAAACCTTATTGCTAAATCTTTTTGTGCATAAGATCAATGGTATGTACACATAGACCCAAGCAGGTAGACATAGACAAAAATATTTACACATAGACATAAGCATGTAGATTTGAAAACAGGTATTTAGGCACAGACATCAATGTGTAGACAGTGACAGAAACACAAGAATTTTCACTACCATCATCACCACCATGTCTATTACCATTACTGCGACGTCTACCAGCAACATCACCATACCTATCATCATCACCACCAGGCCTACCATCATCACCACCAGGCCTACCATCATCACCACCACACTTACCATTATCACCACCAGGCCTACAATCATCACCACCACACTTACCATCATCACCACACCTACCATCATCACCACCAGGCCTACCATCATCACCACCAGGCCTACCATCATCACCACCACTCTTACCATCATCACCACCATACCTACCATCATCACCACCAGGCCTACCATCATCACCACCACGCCTACCATCATCACCACCACACCTACCATCATCACCACCAGGCCTACCATCATCACCACCAGGCCTACCATCATCACCACCACACCTACCATCATCACCACCAGGCCTACCATCATCACCACCAGGCCTACCATCATCAGCACCACACCTACCCTCATCACCCCCAGGCCTACCATCATCACCACCAGCCCTACCATCATCACCACCACACCTACCATCATCACCACCAGGCCTACCATCATCACCACCACACCTACCATCATCACCACCAGGCCTACCATCATCACCACCACACCTACCATCATCACCACCAGGCCTACCATCATCACCACCACACCTACCATCATCACCACCACACCTACCATCATCACCACCAGGCCTACCATCATCACCACCACACCTACCATCATCACCACCACACCTACCATCATCACCACCAGGCCTACCATCATCACCACCAGGCCTACCATCATCACCACCACACTTACCATCATCACCACCAGGCCTACCATCATCACCACCACACCTACCATCATCACCACCAGGCCTACCATCATCACCACCAGGCCTACCATCATCACCACCACACCTACCATCATCACCACCAGGCCTACCATCATCACCACCAGGCCTACCATCATCACCACCACACTTACCATCATCACCACCACACCTACCATCATCACCACCACACCTACCATCATCACCACCAGGCCTACCATCATCACCACCAGGCCTACCATCATCACCACCACACTTACCATCAACACCACCACACCTACCATCATCACCACCAGGCCTACCATCATCACCACCACACTTACCATTATCACCACCAGGCCTACAATCATCACCACCACACTTACCATCATCACCACACCTACCATCATCACCACCAGGCCTACCATCATCACCACCAGGCCTACCATCATCACCACCACTCTTACCATCATCACCACCATACCTACCATCATCACCACCAGGCCTACCATCATCACCGCCACGCCTACCATCATCACCACCACACCTACCATCATCACCACCAGGCCTACCATCATCACCACCAGGCCTACCATCATCACCACCACACCTACCATCATCACCACCAGGCCTACCATCATCACCACCAGGCCTACCATCATCATCACCACACCTACCATCATCACCACCAGGCCTACCATCATCACCACCAGGCCTACCATCATCACCACCACACCTACCATCATCACCACCAGGCCTACCATCATCACCACCACACCTACCATCATCACCACCAGGCCTACCATCATCACCACCACACCTACCATCATCACCACCAGGCCTACCATCATCACCACCACACCTACCATCATCACCACCACACCTACCATCATCACCACCAGGCCTACCATCATCACCACCACACCTACCATCATCACCACCACACCTACCATCATCACCACCAGGCCTACCATCATCACCACCACACCTACCATCATCACCACCACACCTACCATCATCACCACCAGGCCTACCATCATCACCACCAGGCCTACCATCATCACCACCACACTTACCATCATCACCACCAGGCCTACCATCATCACCACCACACCTACCATCATCACCACCAGGCCTACCATCATCACCACCAGGCCTACCATCATCACCACCACACCTACCATCATCACCACCAGGCCTACCATCATCACCACCAGGCCTACCATCATCACCACCACACTTACCATCATCACCACCACACCTACCATCATCACCACCACACCTACCATCATCACCACCAGGCCTACCATCATCACCACCAGGCCTACCATCATCACCACCACACTTACCATCAACACCACCACACCTACCATCATCACCACCAGGCCTACCATCATCACCACCACACCTACCATCACCACCACCACACCTACCATCATCACCACCAGGCCTACCATCATCACCACCACGCTTACCATCATCACCACCAGGCCTACCATCATCACCACCAGGCCTACCATCATCACCACCACACCTACCATCATCACCACCAGGCCTACCATCATCACCACCACACCTACCATCATCACCACCACACCTACCATCATCACCACCACACCTACCATCATCACCACCACACCTACCATCATCACCACCACTCCTACCATCACAATCACCTCACCCCACAACAACCAGCACATCCAAGTGGTAGGGGAGGATGAACCTCATCAACCACACCCCTTCTCATTAACCACCCCCACTCACCAACCAACCCTACTCATTAACCACCCCTACTCATCAACCACCCCTACTCATCAACCACCCATACTCATCAACCATCCCTACTCATTAACCACCCCTACTCATTAACCACCCGTACTCATTAACCACCCCTACTCATTAACCACCCCTACTCATTAACCACCCCTACTCATTAACCACCCTCTACTCATCAACCACCCCTACTCATTAACCACCCCCTACTCATTAACCACACCTACTCATTAACCACCCTCTACTCATCAACCACCCTCTACTCATTAACCACCACCTACTCATTAACCACTCCCTACTCATTAACCACCCCTACTCATTAACCACCCTCTACTCATCAACCACCCCTACTCATTAACCACCCCTACTCATTAACCACCCCCTATTCATTAACCACCCCTACTCATTAACCACCCCCTACTCATTAACCACCCCTACTCATTAACCACCCCCTACTCATTAACCACCCCCTCCTCATTAACCACCCCTACTCATTAACCACCTCTCCTCATTAACCACCCCCTACTCATTAACCACCCCCTACTCATTAACCACCTCTACTCATTAACCACCCCCTCCTCATTAACCACCCCTACTCATTAACCACCCCTACTCATTAACCACCCCTACTCATTAATCACTCCCTCCTCATTAACCACCCCTACTCATTAACCACCCCCTACTCATTAACCACCCCCTCCTCATTAACCACCCCCTACTCATTAACCACCCCCTCCTCATTAACCACCCCTACTCATTAACCACCCCATACTCATTAACCACCCCCACCTCATAAACCACCCCCTCCTCATTAACCACCCCTCCTCATTAACCACCCCCAACTCATTAACCACCCCAACACATTAACCACCCCTACTCATTAACCACCCCCTACTCATTAACCACCCCCTCCTCATTAACCACCCCCTCCTCATTAACCACCCCCTCCTCATTAACCACCCCCTCCTCATCAACACCACTAGTACCAAAGAACACATAAGTACCACTCTCCTTTCTCAATGCTCCAGTCACTGTTGCCAGACGGGGGTAATAACCCCCTCCTCCAGTATTGTGCATCTGCGGCCTAACTTGGTAACGATGCTGCCGTAATTTCATCTTTCCCAACTTCAACAATAGCAGTAGAGAGCTCTCTTGCTACACGATACCTGCTGCTATCGTCAGTAACATTATTATATAGTGGAGAGATCGACCAATCCTGCTTCATACTCTCGAAACTCATCAAAGGTAAAGGTATGTATGTATATATATACATTCATACATTTTTCTTCTTCTTCTTCCTATAATAATAATAATAATAATAATAATAATAATAATAATAATAATAATAATAATAATAATAATAATAATAATGATAATAATAATAATAATAATAATAATAGTAATAATAATAACAATGATAATAATAATAATAATAATAATAATAATAATAATAATAATAATAATAATAATAATAATAGTAATAATAATACATACATACATTCATACATACATACATACATACATACATACATACATACATACATACATACATACATACATACATACATACATACATACATACATACATACATGCATACGTACATACATACATACATACATACATACATACATATATACATACATACATACATACATACATGCATACATACATACATACATACATGCATGCATACGTACATACATACATACATACATACATACATACATACATACATACATACATACATACATACATACGTACATGCATGCGTACATACATACATACATACATACATACATACATACATACATACATACATACATACATACATACATGCATGCATACGTACATACATACACACAGGAGCTGTGAATCAACCCTTGCAGCCACAATTAACTGAGTATATGCTTATATACATATCCATAGACATTGCATATACATAAATTCCTACAAAAACATACACACACATGTATTATGTGCTCTTGACACTGGATAATTCACATCAACAACTTAGTTAACCAATAACGCGACAGATAACGAAGACCTTGACAACCAAATTATCTTTATTGGTCATTATATTCATTAATATCCGTCATAATTACGTTCATAGCTTAACCGCGGATAGTTTGTTGAGTCCGGCGTCTCGTGCATGACGTCTAGTACGTCGCTTGTGGCGTCGCATATGTCGGTTTTGGCGTCGCGGTCGTCGACTGTGACGCCACATGCGTCGGTTTTGACCTCTGTCATGTAGAATGGTGATTACGTTTTGTTCCAGCCAGATCAGTCGTTGCTAAACGCACAGTGACTGTAAATTCTGGTGTTTAATTAGAGTAAAATCTGTAAATGATTTACAGATTTAAAGATTTATAGATTTACTAAACTGGTAGATCACATAACTGTGAAGAGCAAAATTGTTGGTTTTTATTGCAACATTTCGCTCACTGTAAAACTTTATTGTGTGTGTGTGTGTGTGTACTCACCTATTTGTACTCACCTATTTGTGGTTGCAGGGGTCGAGTCATAGCTCCTGGCCCCGCCTCTTCACTGATTGCTACTAGGTCCTCTCTCGTGTGTCTGTGTCCCTAAACTGCTATTTTAAAATAGATTGCATCCAGTACATTATAGCTTCCTTAGCGGCCGTCACAATCAGCTGTAAATTATGCAGAGTTTTGATATCCGGCCGCTGGAATAATAATGAGACGAAGCTCACTGGTCACCGATAGTGATGGAAATAGCTTTTATCTAGATATATCTCGTTTTTAGGTAATTCTTAAAGTTATGATAATCTCCAGAAATTTTTGGGTGTTGAATGTTAGTGCTGGGTGTTGAATGTTAGAATTTATTATGTTAGCTCCATGATATATCTCGTGTGCCATTATTGAGTAACGTAACACCGTTATTGGTGTGTCGCCAGAACTATTACCTTCTTCTAACATCCAGCTTTTATTCTAACCGAAGTAAGTCAAGTGGAGAATGCTAAGTAGGATGGCCTTGAGATGGACCTGCGCGTTATGGGCAAGTAGCATAGTTGCTATATGGGATAACGATGGAGAAGTTACCCATATAGCTATCAACACTCCGACAGTAGCGTTTAACTGGCGTCTTAGATATCTACAGGACAACAAAATGACTTTCACTGAGTAGGACATTCACACAGTATAAAATATTTACCCACTTTAAATGGTGCGAAATCGGAATTTCTACTGATTTTAAATCCCCCCTTTAAATCCCCCTATCCAGAGTGTATATTGGGCGGTTGTTACTGTTATTGCGTTGGATGCCAGACTTTAGAGCCACAGGGGCGCTGCCAATTAAGAAAACACGATTGGCACTCGAGTTAGAAAAAATGTCTCACTTCTCTAAGGGACCTTTTTTTTTTTTAATATTTTTTTTTCATTGTTTTCCTGGGCCTCTGGCCGAGACTCGAACCTCCATAAGATATGACAGGCAAGTGGAGAATCACATCGAATGGATACCCTTTGAACAATAATAATAATAATAATAATAATAATAATAATAATAATAATAATAATAATAATAATAATAATAATAATAATAATAATAATAATAACAATAATAATAGCAATAAAAATAACAGCAACAACAACAACAACAACAACAACAACAACAACAACAATAATAATAATAATAATAATAATAATAATAATAATAATAATAATAATAATAAAAATAATAATAATAATAGCAATAAAAATAACAACAACAGCAATAATAATAATAATAATAATAATAATAATAATAATAATAATAATAATAATAATAATAATAATAATAATAATAATAATAATAATAATAATAATAATAATAATAAGCTTCCAGGTGATGAATTAACTTGAATCTCTCTCACTTACTGTGAAATCTGTTTCACTCCGACAGAAGTGAAATACGAACATTAACATTTCAATGAACACCGGGAGGGTTTCACTGGTGGTGAAGCCTCGGTGTTTCAGGAGGGGTGGGGTGAGTGAGGGGGGGGTGAGGTGAGGTGTTTACATGATGGATTGCTCACATCTGTGACTGATGAGTGAGGGGCGTGTGTTATACTCAGGTGTTCTGAGGGTACAGTCATAGTACCGTGGCCGGGACAGTACCGTGGCCGGGACAGTACCGTGGCCGGGACAGTACCGTGGCCGGGACAGTACCGTGGCCGGGACAGTACCGTGGCCGGGACATTACCGTGGGCGGAACAGAACCGTGGCTGGAACAGTACCATGGCTTTGACAGTACCGTGGCTGGAACAATATCATGGCTGGAACAATACCCAAGTTGGAGCAATACCCTGGCTGGAACAATACAGTTGCTGGAACAATTCACCAAAAACTTCTGCTGGTGTTACTCCCTTCCTTCCTTTCTTCCCCCTACGTCTCCAACGGTATTGTCTTTAGCTGTTCTCTCCTTCTCTCGCCCAGTTGTGGCCTGACGATGGTAAATAACGGAGTGAAACGTCGTCATAAGATTACTCTCCTAACTGCGGGATTTGGGTGAACATTGGTATCTTTACTGTCGAAACGTTTCTCCCGATTTTTTCTGCCGGACATGGACGACCATAACACGAAATCGACTGAAGAAATCTGCTGCGTGGGTGAAATATTTCGACAATATAGACACAAATATTGTACATGTACAATCTGTACTTGCTGGCACTGTACACCATTTATACTATTGTACGATGTCTCTGACTTGTGTCGAGAGTTTTCTTCTCAAGGCCTAAAAAAATAATTAGGCTGGTCACAATAAAAATTATATCCATTGGGAAAATCGCTAAATCCCTTGGGGGTCATGCAGCACCTGGGGAATTGGAGGTACTAACGAGGGGCTCATCCGCTGATGGGACGAGTAGCTCCAGTTTCCCTGAATCAAGAGCCCTTAACCAGCATTAAGGGGCCAACAAAAAATAATTGGTTTTCCGAGTGAGATGTGGTTTTCTCTTCACGGCGACGAGAAAGGAAAAAAAATTGTGATTTCGGAGTCCTAACTTCGACTTTATGAGTGTTTCTCGTACTGAAGTCAATATTAGGTCTGCACCAGCCAGGAGGAAGTCAATCCCTGTCGAAATTCAGTAGGATTTATGTCAAAAAATTTCAGCACTTTAGTCGTGATTGATCCACAGACGAAACAGACAGTCAGAAAGACCAGACAGACAGAAAGACCAGACAGACAGTCAGAGAGACAGTTAGGCAGAAAGACCAGACGGACAGTCAGAGAGACATAAAGACAGACAGTCAGAAAGACCAGACAGACAGAAAGACCAGACAGACAGTCAGAGACAGACAGTCAGAAAGACCAGACAGACAGTCAAAGGGACAGTTAGGCAGAAAGACCAGACGGACAGTCAAAGAGACAGAAAGACAGACAGTCAGAAAGACCAGACACACAGAAAGACCAGACAGACAGTCAGAGACAGACAGTCAGAAAGAGCAGACAGACAGTCAGAGAGACAGTTAGGCAGAAAGACCAGACGGACAGAGAGACAGAAAGACAGACAGTCAGAAAGACCAGACAGACAGAAAGACCAGACAGACAGTCAGAGAGACAGACAGAAAGACCAGACAGACAATCAGTGAGACAGTCAGAAAGACCAGACGGACAGTCAGAGAGACAGAAAGACAGACAATCAGAAATACCAGACAGACAGAAAGACCAGACAGACAGTCAGCGAGACAGACAGAAAGACCAGACAGACAATCAGAGAGACAGTTAGTCAGAAAGACCAGACGGACAGTCAGAGAGACAGAAAAACAGACAATCGGAAAGACCAGACAGAAGAAAGACCAGACAAACAGTCAGAGAAACAGACAAAAAGACCAGACAGCCAGAGAGACAGTCAGAAAGCCTAGACAGGCAGTCAGATAAACCAGACACACAGAGACAGAGAGACAGTCAGAAAGTCAGATAAAGAGACAGTAAGATAGACAGACACAAACACGCCAAAAAAAAGATCAGACGGTCTTTAAAAATCAAATCTTCTAAAAAAAAGAAGCAAACGATTGATTTAGATCATTGCAACAGCTGCCAAAACAGAGCCAGAAACGCAGTGCCATAACGCAAGATGAAAAGAAATCCATAATTAGTAATAATGATGTATTATTAGAGACAGCGTCAACTGAAAAATGGATATAGATGACAGAAGCTGACAGACTGGCATACTAAACTGACATTCATTAGTTCTGGATGGTCGCCACACCAGCGCTCCAGGTGATTATGTATCCCGTAATATCACAACACGAAACTGAAAAAATAATTGGCCAAAATCACATGTTTTTCGTGGCACTAATGAAGAATGTTTATTATTCTAAAAAAAATAGCTTTTCCTATTCATTTTTTACGTTCATGAGGGGAAGTGTGGTATTAATGTTTAGCGTTCATGAGGGCTGATGTGGTATTAATGTTTAACGTTCATGAGGGGTGATGTGGTATTAATGTTAAACGTTCATGAGGGCTGATGTGATATTAATGTTAAACGTTCATGAGGGCTGATGTGGTATTAATGTTTAGCGTTCATGAGGGCTGATGTGGTATTAATGTTTAACGTTTATGAGGAGTGATGTGGTATTAATGTTTAACGTTTATGAGGAGTGATGTGGTATTAATGTTTAACGTTCATGAGGGCTGATGTGGTATTAATGTTTAACGTTCATGAGGGGTGATGTGGTATTAATGTTTAACGTTCATGAGGGCTGATGTGGTATTAATGTTTAACGTTCATGAGGGCTGATGTGGTATTAATGTTTAACGTTCATGAGGGCTGATGTGGTATTAACGTTTAACGTTCATGAGGGGTGATGTGGTATTAATGTTTAACGTTCATGAGGGGTGATGTGGTGTTAATGTTTAACGTTCATGAGGGCTGATGTGGTATTAATGTTTAACGTTCATGAGGGGTGATGTGGTATTAATGTTAAACGTTCATGAGGGCTGATGTGATATTAATGTTAAACGTTCATGAGGGCTGATGTGGTATTAATGTTTAACGTTCATGAGGGGTGATGTGGTATTAATGTTTAACGTTCATGAGGGGTGATGTGGTATTAATGTTTAACGTTCATGAGGAGTGATGTGGTATTAATGTTTAACGTTCATGAGGGCTGATGTGGTATTAATGTTTAACGTTCATGAGGGCTGATGTGGTATTAATGTTTAACGTTCATGAGGAGTGATGTGGTATTAATGTTTAACGTTCATGAGGAATGATGTGGTATTAATGTTTAGCGTTCATGAGGGGTGATGTGGTATTAATGTTAAACGTTCATGAGGAGTGATGTGGTATTAATGTTTAACGTTCATGAGGGCTGATGTGGTATTAATGTTTAGCGTTCATGAGGGGTGATGTGGTATTAATGTTAAACGTTCATGAGGGCTGATGTGGTATTAATGTTTAGCGTTCATGAGGGGTGATGTGGTATTAATGTTAAACGTTCATGAGGAGTGATGTGGTATTAATGTTTAACGTTCATGAGGGCTGATGTGGTATTAATGTTTAACGTTCATGAGGGCTGATGTGGTATTAATGTTAAACATTCATGAGGGCTGATGTGGTATTAATGTTAAACATTCATGAGAGCTGATGTGGTATTAATGTTAAACAATCATGAGGGCTGATGTGGTATTAATGTTTAACGTTCATGAGGGCTGATGTGGTATTAATGTTAAACATTCATGAGGGCTGATGTGGTATTAATGTTAAACATTCATGAGGGCTGATGTGGTATTAATGTTAAACATTCATGAGGGCTGATGTGGTATTAATGTTAAACATTCATGAGGGCTGATGTGGTATTAATGTTAAACATTCATGAGGGCTGATGTGGTATTAATGTTAAACATTCATGAGGGCTGATGTGGTATTAATGTTAAACATTCATGAGAGCTGATGTGGTATTAATGTTAAACATTCATGAGGGCTGATGTGGTATTAATGTTAAACATTCATGAGAGCTGATGTGGTATTAATGTTAAACATTCATGAGGGCTGATGTGGTATTAATGTTAAACATTCATGAGGGCTGATGTGGTATTAATGTTTAACGTTCATGAGGGCTGATGTGGTATTAATGTTTAACGTTCATGAGGGCTGATGTGGTATTAATGTTAAACATTCATGAGGGCTGATGTGGTATTAATGTTAAACATTCATGAGGGCTGATGTGGTATTAATGTTTAACGTTCATGAGGGGAAGTGTGGTATTAATGTTAAACATTCATGAGGGGTAGTGTGGTATTAATGTTAAACATTCATGAGGGCTGATGTGGTATTAATGTTAAACATTCATGAGGGCTGATGTGGTATTAATGTTAAACATTCATGAGGGCTGATGTGGTATTAATGTTAAACATTCATGAGGGCTGATGTGGTATTAAATATTTACGGAACTTGAGAATTCTTTCTCATTTTGGGTCTGTTTTTCTAACCGCAGATTGCCACCTAAATTTTTTTTTCACGTAAACAAGAAAATATATGACCATAATTTGAATTAAAGTGCTATGAACACTATAAAAAGTTGAAACCACTTGGGCCAAACAAATGAAAAATAAATAGGTACTAGAGATCTATATATTTTGGTCTCAGTTGCTGTACTGAAGAAGGTCTCTGAAAAAGCGCGAAATATACAGAACAAATAAAGACTTTTACTCTTAATTAATGTTTTCAGTCAAGGATGACTTTTTTTAACTAATTTCCTGAAAATGCCTGAGAAAACTCGGCTAACGTTAAATTCTTCCTAAATATTAAGTTTTTTCCTCGTTTATATGTTGTTTTATGACTCGTAAAGCTGTAATATCACTATTACAAACAACGGAAGACGACAGGATTCGACTCGTGGCATAGTTGTGCTACACTTCCCAAGCCAACACTCACCACTACACCATGACGACTTGAAAAGATTCATCCAACTGTGTATATTTCTACACGCAACAGAGGTTATCCTGGGATACCAGTGTGACCACAAATGCCGTCTCTTTATGGACGAATCTCACACCAACATGGCCATGGCGAGAGATAGCTCAAGTTAAATAAAAGAAAGGTCGGTATAAGTTACTCGATTATTACCATCTTAGGGAACTAGACAGAGTAGTTGTCTGTAAGACTTGAAGAGCTTTACAGTAGGTCCTCTGGACCATGCTATGCAGGTCCATCATCTTGAGGAGCACTGCAGTGGGTCCTCTGGCCCTCTGGCAGGTTCATCATGAGGAGCATTGCAGTGGGTCCTCTGGACCGTGCTATGCAGGTCCATCATCTTGAGGAGCACTGCAGTGGGTCCTCTGGCCCTCTGGCAGGTTCATCATGAGGAGCATTGCAGTAGGTCCTCTGGACCGTGCTATGCAGGTCCATCATCTTGAGGAGCACTGCAGTGGGTCCTCTGGCCCTCTGGCAGGTTCATCATGAGGAGCATTGCAGTGGGTCCTCTGGACCGTGCTATGCAGGTCCATCATCTTGAGGAGCACTGCAGTGGGTCCTCTGGCCCTCTGGCAGGTTCATCATGAGGAGCATTGCAGTGGGTCCTCTGGACCGTGCTATGCAGGTCCATCATCTTGAGGAGCACTGCAGTACGTCCTCTGGCCCGTGTTATGCAGGTCCAACTTACATCCATTGCAATTATCAAATATATTTTTAAAGCCTCTCTAACGCCCCAAATAAAATTTCGTATACTAATACAGAATAAAAACAAAAGACTTAAATACATAGCAAATGAAAGCTGATAATATACTTATCATAATACGAAAATAAAGGAACCATGGAAATATGTTTTAGGACTTAAACCGATCACACCAAATGTTGCCAAACTCAGTATCCTAGTCACGTTAAAATACTTGGAGAAGCTGAGCCTAAATAAATCCCACAAAGCAAGATTATAATCATTATATTAATAATACCTAGTTGGATGAGTGGTTGGTTGGCCCACTGACCTGGAGTTTTACGATTCACTCGCCATGAGTTCTATCCCAACCCATGCAGTGGGTTTATATTAATAATGGTATAAACCTTGAATCGATACCGACAAGTTGGTTTAAAAAGACACGTAAAGAAACACTAAGACATATTTATTAGAAAACGTTTCGGTCCTGGGACTTTGATCACTTCTAGCAAAGGCTAAAAAGGCAAAATCAACAGATAAATAAGACAAAGGTACAACACTTTGGTATCTTTATGATGGATATATTTTGTCAGGCAGCGGATTTGTCAGTCCATGGCGACGGTGGATGGCTTGAAGAGGTAAATTGAGGGACTGATCACCTGAAATTACCTCCTCAGGTCTTCAATCTTCTCCTCCAGTAATTTTCCGTACTGGACTGACGAAGTCACTAGCAGGGGAAAGGTCTCCACTATAAAGACAAGCAAATGTTGCACATGGGTCTTATTCATCCAAACTGACCAGACACTCTGGTCAAAGCCGCATTCTGCTGGCAACAGAGAACAAAATATGCACGTTTTTGAAGAATCTTCTATTGTGGTAACGTTTCGCTCTTTGTAGGAACGATGAAGCTCTACACAGAGCAAAACTAGCACCTAGAATCCTAAAACGAGTCTAGATAGTGAATTTCATATCCAGAACTTAAAAATTGACTAAACTAGAAAACAACTGAATAATTAAACATGTGCAACATCTGGGTTATCTTGACTCGCCAGATCGTAATGACATGATTGCAAACAAACCATACCACGGGTGGGGCTTAGAACCAGCGATCGCGGGTTCAAACCCCGCCCGTGGTATGGTCTGGATTATCTTTACTGTAGACGTTTCGCCATCTAGTGACTTCACCAATACAAATTCAAGGACATAACTGGAAGACAGTAGAACTACACGCCAAAGATAAAGCATTCCTACTTTTATTAAAAAAAAATTAGGACAGGAGACAGAAGATGCATCCTGAACTACCCCGACATTTCGGAGGTAAGACAAATCCCAGACATTATTTAGGACTGAGTCGTAAAATCTCTGGTCGTCTCTGTCCCACATCTCACTGGGATGATCGACTTCAAGTTTTTCAAAGTCGTGGAAATAAAAAGTTTATAGATTATTCGTGATTTATATTCGATGCTTCACCCATCGACTGGAACAATTGTCTGGTAAAAAAATGGATTTTGCGCACAGGCGAGTGTACGAGCGTATACGAGAGTGTACGAGCGTATACGAGTGTATATATATATATATATATATATATATATATATATATATATATATATATATATATATATATATATATATATATATATATATATATATATATATATATAAGACTGTGTACGAGTATATGAGAGTATTACGTGAATCTCAATTTATAAAAAAATGCTTGAAAAGTCCATAATGTTTTTTTGGGGGCTGACAAACACGAAATACAAACACACACACACACACACACACACACACACACACACACACACACACACACACACACACACACACACACACACACACACACACACACACACACACACACACACATATATATATATATATATAGATATATATATATATATATATATATATATATATATATATATATATACATATGTATACATATATATATATATATATACATATGTATATATATATATACATATGTATACATATATATATATATATATATACATATGTATATATATATATACATATGTATACATATATATATATATATATATATACATATATATATATAAATATGTATATATATATATATATATATATATATATATACATATATATATATATAAATATATATATGTATATATATATATATATATATATATATCTATGTATATATATATATATGTATATATATATATATATATATATATATATATATATATATATATATATATGTATATGTGTGTGTGTGTGTATATGTATATATATATGTGTCTGTATATATATATGTGTATATATATGTATATATATATATATATATATATATATATATATATATATATATATATATATATATATATATATACATAAGCACGCGGGATAACAGGTATATCTTGCTACTTCTACTTACACTTGGGTTTTCTTCTATTTTCTTAATAGTTCTTGTTCTTGTTTATTTCTACTTATCTCCTGGAGTTTACCTGGAGAGGGTTTCGGGGGTCAGCGCCCCCGCGGCCCGGTCTGTGACCAGGCCTCATGGTGGACCAGGGCCTGATCAACCAGGCTGTTACTGCTAGCCGCACGCTTTCCACCGTACGACCCACAGCCCGTTTGCTCAGGTACTGGCTTTAGGTGCTTGTCCAGTGCCTGCTTGAAGACAGTCAGGGGTCTATTGGTAATCCCCCTTATATATGCTGGGAGGCAGTTGAACAGTCTTGGGCCCCTCACACTTATTGTGTTGTCTCTTATCGTGCTGGTGGCATCCCTGCTTTTCATTGGGGGGAATGTTGCATCGTCTGGAAGTGGAAAAGAATCCTTCCTCCGTAAGCCATGCGTGTTGTAAGACGTGACTAAAATTCCGGGAGCAAGGGGCTAGTAACCCCTTCTGCTGTATACATTTATAAATTTAATAAGAAAAATTTTCTTTTTTCTTTTTAGATCACACTGCCTCGGTGGGATACGGCCGGTTCGTTGAAAAAAAAAAATATTTGTAAATTAACAATTAAGCACCATTACTTCACAACCACCACCAGCATTAAAACCACCATCACCACCACAACTACCACTACCACCACCACCACCACCACCACTACCACCACTAGCCACAAACTCGCTTCATTACCCAGGTGCTGACATACCAGTGGGTCTTGTTGATAGCTTCCTCAGGAGAGTGTGATAAAGTGTCTCTCAGCTGAGATAAGTCCACCACAGCCCTTAACTCACCTCTAATGATCACCAGTCTTACTCACGCAGCTCTATTCAGCCTCCCAGTAAACTGGTGTCGGCTGGTAGTGTGATAATTGTGATTGGTAGTGTAGTAATTGTTGTTGGTATGATAATTTTGGTTGGTGGTGTAGTAATTGTGGCTGGTGGTGTGATAATTGTGGTTGGTGGTGGGATAATTGTGATTGGAAGTGTAGTAATTGTGGTTGGTATGATAATTTTGGTTGATGGTGTAGTAATTGTGGCTGGTGGTGTGATAATTGTTGTTGGTGGTGGGATAATTGTGATTGGAAGTGTAGTAATTGTGGTTGGTATGATAATTTTGGTTGATGGTGTAGTAATTGTGGCTGGTGGTGTGATAATTGTGGTTGGTGGTGGGATAATTGTGATTAGTAGTGTAGTAATTGTGGTTGGTATGATAATTTTGGTTGATGGTGTAGTAATTGTGGCTGGTGGTGTGATAATTGTGGTTGGTGGTGGGATAATTGTGACTGGTGGTCGGATAATTGTGGTTGGTAGTGTGATAATTGCCTAAGAATGTTGGTAGAATTACCTGCAACATGTCAGATAAAAGGCCACAATTGCAACTAACGCGACATTTTACTCTGGCAACGTTTCGTTCTCCAGGAGTGATACAGGAGGCAGAGTAAGACTTTGTTTTCGGGCGAAACGTTGCCTTCGCCCTCAACAAATAACTCCTTAATTACTCTCCAGATATAAAGTCATTTGCAGTCTTTGTTTATCTATGTTTCTCTTATTTGTAAAGTATTTAGAGGGGACGGAGAGAGAATGGGATAAAGAAGAGGAAAGAGGTGGGAGAGATAGAAGGTAAGACAGAGAGATGATGGGGGATGGGGAAAGAGAGGTTGAAAGAGGTAACAGGAGGAGGAGGAGATGGAGAAGAATAACGAAATGAGCAAAAGAGAAAGAGGGAGAGATAAATGTCAAATAAAAAAAAAGTAAGGGAAAGTGGGAGGAGAGGAAAAATGTAACGGGGAAAAAGGAGAGGGAGGGTTGAGAGAGAGAGAGAGAGAGAGAGAGAGAGAGAGAGAGAGAGAGAGAGAGAGAGAGAGAGAGAGAGAGAGAGAGAGAGAGAGAGAGAGAGAGAGAGAGAGAGAGAGAGAGGAGGAGGGAAGGAAGATGATAAATGAAACGACTCTGGCTCATTTGCAGAAAATAAGAGAGGGTGGGGTTAGAGAAGGGGGAGGGAGGTAGAAAAAGAGGGAGGGAGGTAGAGTAGGAAGGAGAGAGGGAGAGAAGAAGGGAGGGAAGGAGAGTGGAAGACACTCACATACGCAAATGTAAACACACACACACACACATACGCACACACACACACACACACACACACACACACACACACACACACACACACACACACACACACACACACACACACACACAGGATCCATACATAGCTTTAAGCAGAGGTATGATAAAGCTCACGGCTCAGGGAGAGTGACCTAGTAGCGATCAGTGAAGAGGCGGGGCCAGGAGCTCGGACTCGACCCCCGCAACCTCAACTAGGTGAGTACACACACACACACACACACACACACACACACACACACACACACACACACACACATTAATCAAAACCTAAGCAGAAACAGAAAACAAAAATACTTCCATATGACGTGTTATCGCTCTGACATATACATATTAATCACAGTTTGTGGAACGAGGAAATAAAATCACAAAGACATACATCATCTCAGTTCCCGTGAGGAGTCTAGGACGGGACGAGGGAGAACATGTTAGGGGAATTCTTGGAATGGTTCCTGGAATGATCGGAATGTAGCCAGGAATGCTTGGAATTTATCCAGAAATGCTTTGAATGGTTCCTGGAATGATCGGAGTGTAGCCAAGAATGCTTGGAATTTATCCAGAAATAACTGGAATGGCTCCCAGGACGATCGAAGTGTAGCCAGGAATGCTTAGAATTCGTCCAGAAATGCTTGGAATGGCTTCTGGAATGATCGAAGTGTAGCCAGGAATGCTTAGAATTCGTCCGGAAATGCTTGGAATGGCTTCTGGAACGATCGGAATGTAGCCGGGAATGTTTGAAATTCTTAGTGGAATGATGGAAATGTAGCAGGAATGCTTGGGATATTTCTACGAATTATTGGAATATATCCAGAAATGCTTCGAATATCCCCAGAAATGATCGCTATGTAGGCAGGAATGCCTGGGATATGCCTGGAGAATTCGAAATATGGCAAAAAATGCTTGGAGTCCACTAAGAATGCTTGGAATACACCAGGGAGGACATAGAATACATCGAGAATACATAGAATACGCAAAAAAAAAGAATGAAATATACCAGTCACGCTTGAAAAAAAACGTACGGAAAGTCTTGAATAGACGACTTGCGAAAAATAACTCTACATCTCTACCGTGAACCAGAAGCTAGTTGAGGGAGATTTGTTGTAGAGCTTCACCGTGTTTTTTTTTTTTTTTTTTTTTTTGGGGGGGGGGGGGGGGGGGGGGGGGGGTTGTAGGAGTTGATGGTTGTTGGTGTGGTGGTGGTGGTGATTTTTGTTGTGGTGGTGATGGTGGTAGTGGTGATGGCTACTGTTGTGGTGATGGACGCTGTGGTGGTGGGGATGGTTGTTGTTGCTGCGGTGGTGATGGTGGTGTTGGTGGTAGTTGTGGTGATAGCGGTGTCACACACACACACACACACACACATACACACCATTAATAAAATTACCGAAGCATACATACTGTTTTCCAATCATTTCGGAGTTTAAAAGCCTCATCATCGGTGCTAAGAAGATAACATACAACTTACCAGACAGAATAACTGACTTACACAAAACAGCGTTTACGTTCTATTTAAACGAAAAACCATAAAAGATTAACTTCAAGTGTATAGTGTAGGTTCATTTATTAGTAAACTGTGACCTTGTTCTTGCTATGTAAACAAGGATATATATATACATATATATCAGTGTATATACTCTAAATGATTGCTCTATTCCCTAATTTTTTTGGTAGTTGACAGTTATAACATAGCCCTAATGTCCCTTATGTAGTGCCTAGACTTGATACCCCGATCATCAACCTGTTTTGCAAAGTGATTCAAACATGATGAGGTTGAGTCTTGGTAGTGTTTATATCAGCACTTTAAAAACATCACAGCCACGAGCGTGTTTACTAAAATAACAATTATCATACTAGGGATACACTAAAGTCTCTGGATTATGATGAACCTGACTTCACCGTAGACCTTGTTCCACTATAATTCCCTTAGATTACTGTCTTTGGGTTCACCATAATCCCCAGGTTGTAATCCTGGTTTCAGTTATGGTCACTACCTTCAGGAAAGTCTGTGGTTTCAGTCAGACATTCTGCATAATATCTACCGCAATGTTTAAGAGGATGCACTTGAGGGTAAACTAAACTAAACGAATGTTTCCACGGCGGGCGTCGCAGTGTCAGCAGCTGGGCCTTCCCACCGCCCGCCTCGACTGGACAATATTGTTAGCCAGCAAAATATAGGACAGCTGAGGAGGGTTCAGCGTTTGAAGGGTATGAGAGAGTCGAACCATCCCCCTTCCCACCCACTCACTTTTCCTCTGTCTCTTTTTGTTTTCTCTCTCTCTAGTGTTTAGTATTGAAGTCTTGTCCAGCTAACAACACCACTGGCTTGCCCTCAGCTGCCTTTATCCATGGTCTGCTTCACTAGAGGCTGGGGTGAGGGGAGGATCCTGCGTCCTGTGTTACGAGGGACGGGGGTAAGGGTGGTAGTGGTCCCTGTGTTTAGGGGGATGAGAGAGATAGGGATGCTCCTGGTCTCCGTCCAGGGGACGAGACCCTGACGAGAAAACTTGGGTCTATTTCATCCCTTGTGGTACAGGGAAATGAAAGAGGCTGATGTAGACAACCCAAAGAGAAAATGAAAAGGGGAGGGGAGAGAGAGTGAGAGAGAGAGAGAGAGAGAGTCTTTTTATTGGTAAGAGATAGATCTGTATATTTCTTAACAACTAAAAAGCTTTCAAATGAGCAAGTGTAAATAACAGCTTTTAGCTTGTAAATAACAGCTATTAGCTTGTAAATAAAGCCAGGAACCCTAAACCTAACCTTGTAAAACCCTGTGTGAAGAGAGAGAGAGAGAGAGAGAGAGAGAGAGAGAGAGAGAGAGAGAGAGAGAGAGAGAGAGAGAGAGAGAGAAAGAGAGAGAGAGAAAGAGTATAAAACATGTCAAAGTCAGAGACACATGGCAAAATAAAAGAAATATTTCCTCCCCATGGAAGCTGTGAGTTGGATTAGCCGGCATGTGGAGATGAGAGGAACACAGGAAGTGTCTAGCCTCGCTCTACACACTCGCCACCTGCCAGGCCAAAATAAAAAATAAAACAAATACATATAAATAAAACATGGAAGCAAAACTGGGGGGGGGAGACTATCGAACCGACGTCATTATGTTCTCTGCAGTAGTTTACTATTAGGTTTAACGAGTGTGTGAATTGTTTTAGGAGTGATTAAAAAAAAGGCAAGTTGCAAAATTATGGAAAAAAATGTTTTCTTACTGAAAAATAGTGCACAATTCTGGCAACATGTTGATGTAATTAGTTTGTTTCTATCATATTTCTAAGTATGTTTTTCCAAAAATGTAATTTTTTGGTTTTTGCTGTCATCAAAAAGACATGATGGCAATTCGTGTTATTTCCCTCCAAAAATTACGATTTTTATGATTGTTTCATTCTAAATACATTACATTACCTGGTGGCTAAAGCTCCCGCTTCACACACGGAGGGCCCGGGTTCGATTCCCGGCGGGTGGAAACATTCGACACGTTTCCTTACACCTGTTGTCCTGTTCACCTAGCAGCAAATAGGTACCTGGGTGTTAGTCGACTGGTGTGGGTCGCATCCTGGGGGACAAGATTAAGGACCCCAATGGAAATAAGTTAGACAGTCCTCGATGACGCACTGACTTTCTTGGGTTATCCTGGGTGGCTAACCCTCCGGGGTTAAAAATCCGAACGAAATCTTATCTTATCTTATCTTCAGGAAGTGATAACAGCTCAGTCGCCTGTGGGCTGTCAACATGTGTTGAGGTGTGCAACATACTGAAATATTGCGTGCCGTGACCATAGAGTTTTACAGGAAACATAATGTATGTATAATTCAGGAATAAGTTGACATTATTTTCCATTTTTGGCGAAAAGTGTTTATAGGAGTGTCATGATTTTTTCACACGTTATTGAGTAATGATGGTTCTACTAGCATGTAAGGGGGATTTGCGATATTTTTACTGTTTTGTTTTTATTGATTTTTTCTCCCAAAACAATCCTTAAAAAGAAATAATGAACTTCAACATTTTTTATTACGCAATCTATTGACATTTTTCCCTCAAACGGGGTTAGTACCAAGATAATCTAGCCCTTAACTTTCATCTGATGTCAACTAGAGCATTGTACATTTTATCAGTTTTGTAGATAAGGGAGAATTTTATGCCCTATTGAATTATTTTTTTTTATTATCACACCGGCCGATTCCCACCAAGGCA
Organism: Cherax quadricarinatus; assembly: GCF_038502225.1. NCBI lineage: Eukaryota > Metazoa > Arthropoda > Malacostraca > Decapoda > Parastacidae > Cherax > Cherax quadricarinatus. Next base: position 15,855,108 of record NC_091346.1, read on the forward strand.
GGGTGGCCCGAAAAAGAAAAACTTTCACCATCATTCACTCCATCACTGTCTTGCCAGAAGGGTGCTTTACACTACAGTTTTTAAACTGCAACATTAACACCCCTCCCTATTGAATACGGCACTATTTATTTTTTTCTATCTAACTTTTAAGGCAAAAAGACACTACAAACAGTGTGTAGGCTTGAAATGCTGCTTAAATCACTGTAAAAATTTTATTGAAATTGGACCTAAAATTGACCTAAATGCTGTATTGGCAGCATTTAGGTCATTCTCATAAGAACATAAGAAGAAACACTGTAGGTTTACTCTCCTGTGCTAGGTAGGTCCAAGTTACACCCACTTAAGAAGGAAGAAGCACTGCTGTAGGCCTACTGGCCCAAATTAGGCAAGTACGACTCATACTCTTCCATACCCACTCATGTTCTTTTTCTTCCTCTCTTGGTCCTGTCCCTGTCACCCTCGTTTATATATACGGATTCTTTCACTCTTTTGTGTTATCACAATAAAAAGGTATAATTATAACCTTAATTTTTAAAGGGGAAGACTGGTAAGCCAGCAGAAGGTCTCGGTCAGATGACCAAAAACTCCAATTGCGGGTCATCGTATGACTAAGAGACCAGCGTCAGGAAACACTTGTCCTTTTTCCTGACAAACAATATACCTATCATCTTTTGTGTTAGTGTGACTTTGTAAATGGTCCAAGTCGGACTGTGCTGGTAAAGATCATCAGACAGCCACATATACACACACAGACAGAGACACAGACAGAGACAGGCACAAAGACAAATACACAGACAGTGACAGACAGACAGACAGACAGACAGACAGACAGACACACACACACACACACACACACACACACACACACACACACACACACACACACACACACACACACACACACAGCTTAGTAAGAAATCACATGAAGAAGAGGCAGACGCTGAGAGCTGCAAGAATACTGAACGTAAGCCTCCTCGGAATTTAATTGCAATAGAATCCTGTGTACTTTGGTTCTTCCTGGTGCACCTCGCCCTTCTCCTCCCTCCCCCTCTCATTCCCTACCATCTCTCTTCCTCCCCCTCCCTCTCCCTATTCAACTATTTTCCAATCGCATCCCCCCTTCTATCTTCACGATGCCCTCCCCTATCTTCAACTGTCCAAATCCCTTCCACCATCTTCCAGACCATCTTCACCATCTTCTAGGCCCTCCTTCACCATCTTCCAGATTCCCGCCACCATCTTCCAGTCTCTTTCTACCATCTTCTAGACCTCCAGTATCTTCCAGACCCCCTCCACCACGCTCTAGACCCCTCCACCATATTCAGACCCTCTTCACCATCTTCCAGGACCCCTCCACCATCTTCCAGACCCTCTCCACCATCTTCAAGGTCCTCTCCACCATCTTCCAGGCCCTTTCCACCATCTTCCAGACCCTCTGCCCCATCTTCCAGACGTCCCCACCCTCTTACAGACGTCCCCAACATCTTTCAGACATTCCCACCGTCTTCCAGACGTCCCAACCATCTTTTCAGACCCTCTCCACCATCTTTCAGACGTCCTCCAACATCTTCTGGACGTCTCCCTTATCTTTCAGAGTACCTACCATCATTTACAAAAGGTTCCCTTACCATTTTCAACACGTCTCCCACCATTGAAAATTAGAGAAGTCTTCCACCGTCATTGAGACGTCTCCCATCATCTTTAAGACGTCTCCCACCGTCTTTAAGAAGTTCTCAACACCCACCTTCACACTTATACTTACTTCTTACGCAAAAATTCTGGGAATTAAAGAAAAATGAGAGAAAAAAAAAAACTTCTCCAAGAATGTCTTTGAGAAAAGAGGTGAGATCAAGGAAGAATTGTCGAGTTAAGATGAATATGACATGAGGTACGAGCAGCCAGGTGAAGATGACATGAGTTACGCTCAGCCAGGTGAATATGACATGAGGTACGAGCAGCCAGGTGAAGATGACATGAGGTACTAGCAGCCAGGTGAAGATGACATGAGCTACAGTCAGATGAAGATGAATCATAGACATATTAAATAAGAACAAGTCACTTCATGACGTTTGGCCCCTCATTATCACCCCACCCCCCCAACCACCACCATCTACCAACCACCCTACCAACCATGCACCACCACGACCAACATCCACCACTACCACCACCACCATCCACCATTCACCACCACCACCACCCACCATCCACCATCTACCACCAGCATGACCACCATCCACCACTACCACCCACCATCCACCACCAGCACGACCACCATCCACCACTACCACCCACCCACCCACCATCCACCACCATCCACTACCACCCGCAGTTCTCATCTCTGCGGATTATACAAGACAAAGCAGTTCCTTCATGCTAGTGGATGCGTCATCTATCTGCTTCAGACTGTCTAAATCACCAGGACTCGGAGAAATGTCTACTTCATTAATCTATTTCAAACGGCTCTAAATCAGAGAGAGAGAGAGAGAGAGAGAGAGAGAGAGAGAGAGAGAGAGAGAGAGAGAGAGAGAGAGAGAGAGAGAGAGAGAGAGAGAGAGAGAGAGAGAGAGAGAGAGAGAGAGAGAGAGAGAGAGAGAGAGAGAGAGAGAGAGAGAGAGAGAGAGGATGGAGGATGACTCGCATCTGGAACATGTTCGTACAGCATAATGATATCAACGAAATACAGTCAGTTGATCAAATAAAATCACTGGCCCTCAGATGGCTCCAGCTTCACCCTGTTCCCTACTTATATGCTTCATAACAAAAAAAAAAAGTCTCTCAAATGAGCTGATGTAGGAAACAGATTTTAGCTTGTAAAAAGAGACAGATAGATAGATAGATAGATAGATAGATAGATAGATAGATAGATAGATAGATAGACAGATAAATAGATAGATAGATAGATAGATAGATAGACAGATAAATAGATAGATAGATAGATACATAGATAGATAGTTAGATAAATAGATAGATAGATAGATAGATAGAGAGAGAGAGAGAGAGAGAGAGAGAGAGAGAGAGAGAGAGAGAGAGAGAGAGAGAGAGAGAGAGAGAGAGAGAGAGAGAGAGAGAGAGAGGGAGAGAGAGAGAGAGAGAGAGGGAGAGAGAGAGAGAGAGAGAGAGAGAGAGAGAGCAGACCTCCAAGACACACTCTGTTCGTCTCTACGTCTCAGCGCCACACATTCTTTCATCACAGTCTGCCGACAACACTCGGCTTGCCCATATTTCTGCCCAGGACGCACAAATACCCTTCCCCATCCCCCCCTCACCACCCACCCACCACCCTCCCCATTATCCTCAGCTGTCTAGGTGGGTGGGGGGCTTAATCTACTCCTTCCCTCCCACCCCCTTTCTTCTCTCCCACAACTCATGATATATTATTTATCCTTAGCCGCCTCGACGGGTGGAAGTGTAATAATCTACTGGTACTTCCCTCATACCTCATCTCCCATCCTCAGCTCCATTGGAGAGGGAAGGGTGAGTGGGGGAGGGGGTTATAGTCTCCCTCTCTCTCTTGCCTCTCAGCCCCTATCTACCCACAAATACCTATTTACCTTTTTTGTCTCTCGTGAAATATCCTGATTCTCTCCCATGCAGTTAGGGAGCTTGTGCACTGCTCCCCAACCATGAAAATGGGGAGTTATGCTTCCCCTACCCACCACCCATGCAGCTAGAAGTCTTTAAACTACTCCCCAACTATATAAATAGGGAGTTACACTTCTCCTGTGCACCACCCATGCAGCTGGAATTCTTTAAACCACTCTCCACCCATGGACATGGGGAGCTACGCTTCCCTTACCCACCACCCATACAGCTGGAAGTCTTTAAACTACTCCCTAACCATGTAAATGGGGAGCTAAACATTCCCTACCCACCACCCATGCTGGAAGTCTTTCAACTACTCCCCATCCATGGAAATGGGGAACTAAACTTCTCCTACCCACCACCCATACAACTGGAAGTCTTTCAACTAGTCCCCATCCATGGAAATGGGGAGCTACACTCTCCCCTATCCACCACCCACGCAATTAAAACATTGTCAACTGCTCCCCATCTATACAAATGAGAACCTGATCTCACTCCTATCTCCCATGCAGCTAGAGGTCTGATACCCATTCTGTCACCAACATCCCAACACAACCCCCCCCCCTCCAAAAAAATTCATTCCACGACCTTCAATAACACAGGGGGTCGCAGCCCCCAACAAAGTTAATGATACAAGAAAAAAGTATTGCGGTGTTTTTTTTTTCCGTGTATTATTATTAACTTAGTTTAGTACAGTGTTTGTGGCTTTGCTTGTCTTTCTCTCACTCTCTTTTTCTATTTTCTTTCTTTAAAGGATTTATTTTTTTCTTTGTTAAGTTTTTTTGGTTCAACCAATTTTTTCTGTTAAAATGATTTTTTATGGTTCAACTAATTTATTCCTTTGACAAAATTATTTTTTTTTTGTTCAGCTAATTTTTTTTTTGGTTAAAACGAATTTTTTTTTTTGATGTTAAAAGGAATTTATTTTACCTTGTTAAAAGGAATTATTTTCCTTGTTAAATTGAATTGTTTTTTCTTTGTTAAAAAAAAAATTCACCTCGTTAAAATGAATTTTTTTTCACTTTGTTAAAACGATTTTTTGCCTCATTAAAACGATTTTTTCCATTGTTAAAACGATTTTTTTTCACCTTGTTAAAACGAATATTTTTCACCTTGTTAAAACGAATATTTTTCAGCTTGTTAAAAAGAACATTTTTCACCTTGTTAAAACGAATATTTTTCACCTTGTTAAAACGAATATTTTTCACCTGTTAAAACGAATATTTTTCACCTGTTAAAACGAATATTTTTCACCTTGTTAAAACGAATATTTTTCACCTTGTTAAAACGAATATTTTTCACCTGTTAAAACGAATATTTTTCACCTGTTAAAACGAATATTTTTCACCTTGTTAAAACGAATATTTTTCACTTTCATCTTCGTACTGTTTTTATTCTTTCCGTTTTCTTCTTTGCTTTTGTTTCCTGATGTTCGTTTTCTTTTCGTCACGATTACGATTACATGTAACTGACAGACGAATATTGCACTTAATGCCCGATTACAGGTACACTTAATACCCGATTACGGGCACACTTAATACCCAATTACAGGCACACTTAATACCCAATTACAGGCACACTTAATACATGTTTACAGGCACACTTAATACCCGATTACAGGCACACTTAATACATGATCATAGGCACACTTAATACCCGATTACAGGCACACTTAATACATGATCATAGGCACACTTAATACCCGATTACAGGCACACTTAATACCCAATCACAGGCACACTTAATACCCGATTACAGGCACACTTAATACCCAATTACAGGTACACTTAATACATGATTACAGGCACACTTAATACATGATTACAGGCACACTTAATACCCGATTACAGGCACACTTAATACCCGATTACAGGCACACTTAATACATGATTACAGGCACACTTAATACCCGATTACAGGCACACTTAATACATGATTACAGGCACACTTAATACATGATTACAGGCACACTTAATACCCGATTACAGGCACACTTAATACCCGATTACAGGCACACTTAATACATGATAACAGGCACACTTAATACCCGATTACAGGCACACTTAATACATGATTACAGGTACACTTAATACATGATTACAGGCACACTTAATACCCGATTACAGGCACACTTAATACCCGATTACAGGCACACTTAATACATGATTACAGGTACACTTAATACATGATTACAGGCACACTTAATACATGATTACAGGCACACTTAATACCCGATTACAGGCACACTTAATACCCGATTACAGACACACTTAATACATGATTACAGGCACACTTAATACATGATTACAGGCACACTTAATACCCGATTACAGGCACACTTAATACCCGATTACAGGCACACTTAATACATGATTACAGGCACACTTAATACCCGATTACAGGCACACTTAATACCCGATTACAGGCACACTTAATACATGATTACAGGCACACTTAATACATGATTACAGGCACACTTAATACCCGATTACAGGCACACTTAATACATGATTACAGGCACACTTAATACATGATTACAGGCACACTTAATACCCGATTACAGGCACACTTAATACCCGATTACAGGCACACTTAATACATGATAACAGGCACACTTAATACCCGATTACAGGCACACTTAATACATGATTACAGGTACACTTAATACATGATTACAGGCACACTTAATACCCGATTACAGGCACACTTAATACCCGATTACAGGCACACTTAATACATGATTACAGGTACACTTAATACATGATTACAGGCACACTTAATACATGATTACAGGCACACTTAATACCCGATTACAGGCACACTTAATACCCGATTACAGGCACACTTAATACATGATTACAGGCACACTTAATACATGATTACAGGCACACTTAATACCCGATTACAGGCACACTTAATACCCGATTACAGGCACACTTAATACATGATTACAGGCACACTTAATACCCGATTACAGGCACACTTAATACCCGATTACAGGCACACTTAATACATGATTACAGGCACACTTAATACATGATTACAGGCACACTTAATACCCGATTACAGGCACACTTAATACATGATTACAGGCACACTTAATACATGATTACAGGCACACTTAATACCCGATTACAGGCACACTTAATACCCGATTACAGGCACACTTAATACATGATAACAGGCACACTTAATACCCGATTACAGGCACACTTAATACATGATTACAGGTACACTTAATACATGATTACAGGCACACTTAATACCCGATTACAGGCACACTTAATACCCGATTACAGGCACACTTAATACATGATTACAGGTACACTTAATACATGATTACAGGCACACTTAATACATGATTACAGGCACACTTAATACCCGATTACAGGCACACTTAATACCCGATTACAGGCACACTTAATACATGATTACAGGCACACTTAATACATGATTACAGGCACACTTAATACCCGATTACAGGCACACTTAATACCCGATTACAGGCACACTTAATACATGATTACAGGCACACTTAATACCCGATTACAGGCACACTTAATACCCGATTACAGGCACACTTAATACATGATTACAGGCACACTTAATACATGATTACAGGCACACTTAATACCCGATTACAGGCACACTTAATACATGATTACAGGCACACTTAATACCCGATTACAGGCACACTTAATACATGATTACAGGCACACTTAATACCCGATTACAGGCACACTTAATACATGATTACAGGCACACTTAATACATGATTACAGGCACACTTAATACCCGATTACAGGCACACTTAATACATGATTACAGGCACACTTAATACCCGATTACAGGCACACTTAATACCCGATTACAGGCACACTTAATACCCGATTATAGGCACACTTAATGCCCGATTATAGACACACTTAATACCCAATTACAGGCACACTTAATACCCGATTACAGGCACACTTAATACCCGGTTATAGGCACACTTAATGCCCGATTACAAGCACACTTAATACACGATTATTATAGGCACATTTAATACCCGATTATAGGCACACTTAATACCAAAATATAGGCACACTTTATACCCAATTATAGGTACACTTAATACCCGATTATAGGCACACTTAATACCCGATTATAGACACACTTAATACCCGATTATTATAGGCACACTTAATACCAAATTATAGACACACTTAATACCCAATTATAGGCCCACTTAATACCCGATTATAGGCACAGTTAATACACGATTATTATAGGCACACTTAATACCCAATTATAGGCACACTTAATACCCGATTATAGGCACACTCAATACCCGATTATAGGCACACTCAGTACCCGATTATAGGCACACTTAAAACCCAATTATGGGTACACTTAATACCCGATTATAGGCACACTTAATACCCGATTATAGACACACTTAATACCCGATTATTATAGGCACACTTAATACCCAGTTATAGGCACATTTAATACCCGATTATAGGCATACTTAATACCCAATTATAGGCACACTTAATACCCGATTATAGACACACTTAATACCCGATTATTATAGGCACACTTAATACCCAATTATAGGCACACTTAATACCCGATTATAGGCACACGTAATACCCAATTATAGGCACACTTAATACCCGATTACAGGCACACTTAATACCCAATTATAGGCACACTTAATACCCGATTATAGGCACACTTAATACCCGATTATAGGCACATTTAATACCCGATTATAGGTACACTTAATACCCAATTATAGGCACACTTAATACACGCTAATAGGCACACTTATTACCCGATTATAGGCACACTTAGTATCCGATTATAGGCACACTTAATATCCGATTATAGGCACATTTAATACCCGATTATGTGCACACTTAATACACGATTATTATAGGCACACTTAATACTCAATTATAGGCACACTTAATACCCAATTATAGGTACACTTAATACCCGATTATAGGCACACTTAATACCCAATTATAGGCACACTTAATACCCGATTATAGACACACTTAATACCCGATTATTATAGGCACACTTAATGCCCAGTTATAGGCACATTTAATACCCGATTATAGGCATACTTAATACCCAATTATAGGCACACTTAATACCCGATTATAGACACACTTAATACCCGATTATTATAGGAACACTTAATACCCAATTATAGGCACACTTAATACCCGATTATAGGCACACTTAATACCCAATTATAGGCACACTTAATACCCGATTACAGGCACACTTAATACCCAATTATAGGCACACTTAATACCCGATTATAGGCACACTTAATACCCGATTATATGCACATTTAATACCCGATTATAGGTACACTTAATACCCAATTATAGGCACACTTAATACACGATTATAGGCACACTTATTACCCAGTTATAGGCACACTTAGTATCCGATTATAGGCACACTTACTATCCGATTATAGGCGCATTTAATACCCGATTATGTGCACACTTAATACACGATTATTATAGGCACACTTAATACTCAATTATAGGCACACTTAATACCCAATTATAGGTTCACTTAATACCCGATTATAGGCACACTTAATACCCAATTATAGGTACACTTAATACCCGATTATAAGCATACTTAATACCCAAATAGGTACACTTAATACCCAATTATAGGCACACTTAATACCCAATTATAGGTACACTTAATACCCGATCATAGGCATACTTAATACCCGAATAGGTACACTTAATACCCACTTATATGCACACTGAATACCTGATTATAGGCACACTTAATTCTCAATTATAGGTACACTTAATACCCGATTATAGGCACACTTAATACCCGATTATAGGTAGCTGAAGATTTTACACGAGTCATACAGGATTAATACACGTTTTTTAGATAAATAATTAAAAATTAATACTTAATTAGTTCACGACTTGTACATGACTAACTCACAAGTGACACACACACAAAAAAAATAAGCGACTAATACGGTAATTGGTATTTGGTTAATGTGAACGTATTGCAAGAGTTCTGGTAATAAGTTAGTGCTAGATCGACTGCGTAGTAAAGCCTTTTATTTTCCTTATTTTCTCTATTATTCAGCATTAATCAGACCATTTTAAATAAAAAGAGAGGAAAAAAATATATAGAAACATGAGAGTTGAGTCAGATGACTCAGTGGGATGATGCCGGATCATTAGGTATGATCCGATGTTAGCTGATGGGATCATACCTAAGGTGATATGGAATCGATTCCTGACCGAGTCAGATGTCTTGTGAACCTCCTAGACACACTGAGGGTTTTTTCCCCCATTGTAAATGCAATGGAAAAATTGAACAACAAGTGGAAAGACTTTTATGGTTGGTGTTATTCAGTTCTCGATGCAATTTCTCAATCGGATTTAAAAAAAAAAATAAATATTACATTTTGTGGTGGTTTAAAAAGAAGTTTTTGATTTATATTTGCTGAAAGAATCACATTATGTAAAGGAGCTTTAAAAGAAGAGCTTTCTGAATTATATTTGCTGAAAGAATCACATTATGTAAAGGAGCTTTAAAAGAAGAGCTTTCTGAATTATATTTGCTGAAAGAATCACATTATGTAAAGGAGCTTTAAAAGAAGAGCTTTCTGAATTATATTTGCTGAAAGAATCACATTATGTAAAGGAGCTTTAAAAGAAGAGCTTTCTGAATTATATTTGCTGAAAGAATCACATTATGTAAAGGAGCTTTAAAAGAAGAGCTTTCTGAATTATATTTGCTGAAAGAATCACATTATGTAAAGGAGCTTTAAAAGAAGAGCTTTCTGAATTATATTTGCTGAAAGAATCACATTATGTAAAGGAGCTTTAAAAGAAGAGCTTTCTGAATTATATTTGCTGAAAGAATCACATTATGTAAAGGAGCTTTAAAAGAAGAGCTTTCTGAATTATATTCACTGGATGTAAAAAGAAATTGGAACTCCTATGATTATTTTTTCACTTTATTTTCCTGGTGTTTTGCATTTCATGTTTCGCGTTTAATTACGACAATGTTAGTGTTACAAAACAATACAGCGTCAATTCTATTGTTTAAATGCATTTTGCAACTAAAATATTAAGTGCCATTGAGAAAACGCAGCAAACTGCTCTGAAAAGTCGAAATGTTCAAACGTTATATTTTACGTTTAGTGCTTTATTTTCAACGTTTTAGACTCTGTTTTACGCTCTACGTTGAGTAGCTTGCGTTTTACACTGTATTTTTTTTCGTTACGACCTGAAACACAGGACGACCCCAGCGTCTCCATGATAGGGCAAATTTTCGTAACAAAAATTTCACGTTTTACGCTTCGTATTCAACGTTTTTTAATCTGTGTTTTGCGTTTTTTTTTCATAGATTGCGTTTTCTCTGTATTTCTCGTTACGACCTGAAAAGCAGGACGACCACAGGAAGATTTTCCATTTCAGAACCCAGGATGACAGACGGCAGTGAAAAAAAACGTCTTCACTTGTCACTGTCATCGGCCAGATAAACGCGCGTCGTCGCTCAGTGCGTCTGTGAAAAAGGACGAGATGGCCACAGACCTCCTCTCATAGCAATAGACAGTCCTGTCTAAGGCAAAAGAGGCAGCCAAGCCATTTGGAAACTTGGCTAGACAGCGGCAATTTTTCCTTGGTAAGTTAAATTACCTCTGCCCAGCTTTACCCTCCAACTCGTTCTGCCTGAAGAGATTTGCTGCGGTGTTGACGCTCTGATGAATTGTATCATCTTTTAACTGAGGTTATTACGAATTTAATTTTAGGGACAACCTGGTAAGATTTTTCTATTTTTGGAGAGTGTGGTTCAGCACGCTTTCCTGTTCTGGTTCAAGGTTTCTCGCGGTCTCTAATACACTCTCTGGTACGCTTACACACTCTCTGGTAAGCTTACACACACTCTCTCTGGTACACTTACACACACACTCTCTGGTAAGCTTACACACACTCTCTCTGGTACGCTTACACACACACTCTCTGGTACGCTTACACACACACTCTCTGGTACGCATACACACACTCTCTGCTACGCATACACACACTCTCTGGTATGCTTACACACACTCTCTGGTACACTTACACATACATACACAAGAGAAGATTATATACGATAAAGCTCATGGAACAGGGACAGAATCGACTTAGTAGCGACCAGCGAAGAGGCGGGGCCAGGAGCTGTGAATCGATCCCGTAATCATAAATAGGTGAGTACACGCACACACACGCATTAAAAAATAAATTTGTTACAATAGATAAGAGAACCTATGAGATGAAAACGTAGTTACAAGAGGAAAAACATACTCGTGGGACTATGTCTCAACTGGAGTGCCACAAGGATCCGTACTTGCCCCAGTAATCATTACAACTTTAGTATACTGTAAAATACCGAAAATGAGTGATTTAGACACATGTGCAACCAGTGGTTTTTTTTTCAGTACAATTCAGGGACATAGACAAAAGGCTGTAGAAGAGAAGGTAATCAGTCCCTGGCAGAATTATATGCAAGAGACAGTAGAAGATAAGGAAATCAGTCCTTCAGCCTAGCAGCAGTTGTTCGGTACTGTAATCGTCATGAATCTGAAGCACATGCAGGAAGACGAATACTTTTTATACTGGAGCCAGATGAGGTGCAGCAGATGAAGGCATCGATACAAGTAGGCGGGACCCACCATTGGAAATAGCTAAGAGATGGACATGATTATCTTCTGTAAACAATTCTACCAGGTTGAGGGACTGATTGTCTTCTCTTCTACAGTGTCTCGTTGATGTCCATGAATTATATGAATGAAGCCATTGATTGGCTAAACGTCTATAAAATAAAAATATCTAGATGTTTCACATGCATCTAATTCATGCCAGGACTACGATTTAAATTTATGTAAGTTTTCAGAGTGAGTGTAATCCAATACTGCGACTGGCCGAGACTCAAACCAGAGAGTTTAGGCAGCCATCCAGCAGATCAACTAAATTCTTGGTTCTCTAAAAGTGTTATATTATTTAACACGTGACACTATGAGCATATTTCTGTGTCACTTGCTACAAACAGTTAAATACAAGCAAGAATTCACACAAAAATCAGGAAAAACAGAAAAAAACAGTATCCCTAAAAAACAAAACAGAAGAAAACGGAAGAAGATCGAAAATGCCCACAAACACGAAAACCAAGAAACAGAAGGAAGAGATCAAGGAAAAATACATAGACTCGTATACACGAGAAACAAACAGAAGAAACAAGGAGAGAACAGAGGGAATAACAATACGAAAGTCCACACAAAGGTACATGATCTTTTTTAATTAAATTTTCGAGCGAAAACAAAAAAAATATTTGAGAGTAAAACTAATCAGTAAAACCTTGTGCAAAATTTGACACAAGGAACACATGGAGAAATTTTCTAAAGAATATTTTTTTTTTTTAAACTTTAACTTGTTGAAGTCAACGCTTATTTGAGAGTCCGGGCTAGCTTATGAGTCCAGAAATTATTTGAGAGTCTGGGCTAGCTTATGAGTCCAGAAATTATTTGAGAGTCCGGGCTAGTTTATGAGTCCAGAAATTATTTGAGAGTCCGGACTAGTTTATGAGTCCAGAAATTATTTGAGAGTCCGGGCTAGTTTATGAGTCCAGAAATTATTTGAGAGTTCGGGCTAGTTTATGAGTCCAGAAATTATTTGAGAGTCCGGGCTAGTTTATGAGTCCAGAAATTATTTGAGAGTTCGGGCTAGTTTACGAGTCCAGAAATTAAGTTCGCAGATAAACGTGTTTCGATAATTGCTCAAAAAAGGAAAAAATCTGTAGCCAAGAAATTTTGGAAGAAATTTTCCCAGTATAAGACAGTAGTGAGCATGTAATAAGAATCAATAGCATTTGTGACTGACAGAACCCTTTGTGACTGACAGAAGCATTTGTGACTGACAGAAGCATTTGTGACTGACAGAAGCATTTGTGACTGACAAAGCATTTGTGACTGACAGAAGCATTTGTGACTGACAGAAGCATTCGTGACTGACAGAAGCCTTTGTGACTGACAGAAGCATTTGTGGCTGACAGAAGCATTTGTGACTGACAGAAGCATTCGTGACTGACAGAAGCCTTTGTGACTGACAGAAGCATTTGTGACTGACAGAAGCATTTGTGACTGACAGAAGCATTTGTGACTGACAGAAGCATTTGTGACTGACAGAAGCATTTGTGACTGACAGAAGCATTTGTGACTGACAGAAGCATTTGTGACTGACAGAAGCATTTGTGACTGACAGAAGCATTTGTGGCTGACAAAAGCCTTTGTGACTGACATAAGCATTTGTGACTGACAGAAGCATTTGTGACTGACAGAAGCCTTTGTGACTGACAGAAGCATTTGTGACTGACAGAAGCCTTTTTGACTGACAGAAGCATTTGTGACTGACAGAAGCATTTGTGACTGACAGAAGCATTTGTGGCTGACAGAAGCCTTTGTGACTGACATAAGCATTTGTGACTGACAGAAGCCTTTGTGACTGACAGAAGCATTTGTGGCTGACAGAAGCATTTGTGACTGACAGAAGCATTTGTGACTGACAAAGCATTTGTGACTGACAGAAGCATTTGTGACTGACAGAAGCATTCGTGACTGACAGAAGCATTTGTGACTGGCAGACGCATTTGTAACAGAGAGAAGCATTTGTGACTGACAGAAGCATTAGTGTCTGACAGAAGCATTTGTGACTGAGAGAAGCATTTGTGACTGACAGAAGCATTTGTGACTGACAGAAGCATTTGTGACTGACAGAAGCATTTGTGACTGACAGAAGCATTTGTGACTGACAGAAGCATTTGTGACTGACAGAAGCATTTGTGACAGAAAGAAGCATTTATAACAGAAGCATTTGTGACAGACTGAGACATTTTGGCTAATTCTTATCATCGTTTCTCTCCAGTTACGAGATTTATCAATATTTTTTGCGTCTCCTTCTCCTTCTTCTTCCGTATAGGATAGTTAAGGAGGAACCCTTAAGACGTCTGTCGATGATTTCTTTCCCAATCGTTGAGAGATGAGGGATTCAACGTCCCTCTCTCTCTCTCTCTCTCTCTCTCTCTCTCTCTCTCTCTCTCTCTCTCTCTCTCTCTCTCTCTCTCTCTCTCTCTCTCTCTTTTTCGCTCATTTTTATTTTGTATCTCATTTCTTTATTCCAGTTTCTTAGTTGTTGTCCAACAACTTTTAATAAGTTATTAATTAAGTTGTTTGTGACGGCCAAAGACAATTTATTTTTACCTTTATTATATATAAAAATTCAAAATTTTCAGGAAACTTAATTTTTTTTCTGCATTTTTTTTTTGTATTCTGTTTCTTCAATGCACTTCTTATATAAAAGATTAATTCATTAATTAAAATATTAATTCACTAATTATTAATTCACTAAATATTATTGTGAATTATATTAATTCACAATAATATTTTTTTTTTCAGTGTTAAAAAATCATTAGTGAATAATGTGAATGTCGTGTGGATCATTCAACAAAGGGAGGAATGAAGGCTCGATACTTCGTCAACTAATCACTGCCAGGTTTCTGGTCGACTGGAAGGCATCTTAAGCTTCCCAGTATTAAGACAAATATG
Source organism: Cherax quadricarinatus (assembly GCF_038502225.1). NCBI lineage: Eukaryota > Metazoa > Arthropoda > Malacostraca > Decapoda > Parastacidae > Cherax > Cherax quadricarinatus. The sequence continues at coordinate 15,870,328 of NC_091346.1, forward strand.
ACCTTATTTAAGGTCAGGTTGCCATGAAGAATTATGACTCTGAAAGTGATTTTCCTACCTAACACGAACAGGGAATGTCACGAGCAGCTAGGTACCCCAATTGTTGCTCAGGTACCATAGTAACCGGCAATTATTCAGTTCCACTAACCAGGAAAATACAGTTCTAGGACCTGTGCTGTTCTTGGTGTATGTGAACGACATAAGGGAAGGGATAGACTCAGAAGTGTCCTTGTTTGCAGATGATGTGAAGTTAATGAGAAGAATAAAATCGGATGAGGATCAGGCAGGACTACAAAGAGATCTGGACAGGCTACAAGCCTGGTCCAGCAACTGGCTCCTTGAGTTTAACCCTGCCAAATGCAAAGTCATGAAGATTGGGGAAGGGCAAAGAAGACCTCAGACACAATATAGTTTAGATGGCCAAAGACCGCAAACCTCACTCAAGGAAAAATATCTGGGGGTGAGTATAACACCGAGCATATCTCCTGAGGCGCACATCAATCAGATAACTGCTGCAGCATACGGGCGCCTGGCAAACCTAGGGATAGCGTTCCGATACCTCAGTAAGGATTCGTTCAAGACTCTGTATACCATTTACGTCAGGCCCATACTGGAGTATGCAGCACCAGTTTGGAATCCACACCTAGTCAAGCACGTCAAGAAATCAGAGAAAGTGCAAAGGTTTGCAACAAGACTAGTTCCAGAGCTACGGGATTGTCCTACGAAGAAAGGTTGAAGGAAATCGGCCTGACGACACTGGAGGACAGGAGGGTCAGGGGAGACATGATAACGACATATAAAATACTGCGCGGAATAGACAAGGTGGACAAAGACGGAATGTTCCAGAGAAGGGACACAGACACAAGAGGTCACAATTGGAAGTTGAAGACTCAGATGAATCAAAGGGATGTTAGGAAGTATTTCTTCAGTCATAGAGTAGTCAGGCCGTGGAATAGCCTAGAAAGTGACGAAGTGGAGGCGGGAACCATACATAGTTTTAAGGCGAGGTATGATAAAGCTCATGGGGCAGGGAGAGAGAGGACCTAGTAGCAATCAGCGAAGAGGCGGGGCCAGGAGCTATGACTCGACCCCTGCAACCACAAATAGGTGAGTACAAATAGGTGAGTACACACACACACACACACACACACACACACACACACACACACACACACATACACACACACAAATACATACACCAACATCATCTGCTAATTAAGGACATTTAAGCAGGTGATCCCTTAAGCCTTCACCCGTGCGTCGACTGCTAACCCCGTGCCCACCTACTGTTGACACTGTGATAATTACCACCCCGTATAAACCCCCGTGTAACCCCTTCCCCCCTTGGGAGTAGGCAATAATGTCTGCGTTTTTATTCAGATTAATTGATTTGCTTTTTATTGAATATATATGCAGGATAAGGGTGGATGGTGCAGTGAGTATATCAATGTGTTCTGGCTTTGTTTATCTGTGTTCTGGTTCTGTTTATCTGTGTTCTGGCTTTGTTTATCAGTGTTCTGGATTTTTTTCTCTCTCTTCTGTCTTCTTTGTTTCCATCTCTCTCTCTCTCTCTCTCTCTCTCTCTCTCTCTCTCTCTCTCTCTCTCTCTCTCTCTCTCTCTCTCTCTCTCTCTCTCTCTCTCTCTCTCTCTCTCTCTCTCTCTCTCTCCCTCTCTCTCTACTTAGCGTCTGACTAATAACAAGAGTCCTCGTCAGCACGCTCTTACACCCCATCAATCACAACATCAAAGAAGAGTGTTCCTGTATGAATCTCTCCTGTACTCTTTAATTTGTGTAGGTGGAGAGGGACGGCAAGTGTCATTGTCAGGAGTGCCACTGCCTGACCTGCTTCACGTGGTGAGGGATGTCAAGCGTCATTGTCAGGAGTGGCACTGCCTGACCTGCTTCACGTGGTGAGGGATGTCAAGCGTCATTGTCAGGAGTGGCACTGCCTGACCTGCCTCACGTGGTGAGGGATGTCAAGCGTCATTGTCAGGAGTGCCACTGCCTGACCTGCTTCACGTGGTGAGGGATGTCAAGCGTCATTGTCAGGAGTGCCACTGCCTGACCTGCTTCACGTGGTGAGGGATGTCAAGTGTCATTGTCAGGAGTGCCTCTGCCTGACCTGCCTCACGTGGTGAGGGATGTTAAGCGTCATTGTCAGGAGTGGCACTGCCTGACCTGCCTCACGTGGTGAGGGATGTCAAGTGTCATTGTCAGGAGTGGCACTGCCTGACCGGCCTCACGTGGTGAGGGATGTCAAGTGTCATTGTCAGGAGTGGCTCTGCCTGACCTGCTTCACGTGGCGAGGGATGTCAAGCGTCATTGTAAGGAGTGTCACTGCCTGACCTGCCTCACGTGGTGAGGGATGTCAAGTGTCATTGTCAGGAGTGCCTCTGCCTGGCCTGCTTCACGTGGTGAGGGATGTCAAGCGTCATTATCAGGAGTGGCACTGCCTGACCTGCTTCACGTGGTGAGGGATGTCAAGTGTCATTGTCAGGAGTGCCTCTGCCTGACCTGCTTCACGTGGTGAGGGATGTCAAGTGTCATTGTCAGGAGTGCCTCTGCCTGGCCCTGCTTTCACGTGGAGGGATGTCAAGCGTCATTATCAGGAGTGGCACTGCCTGACCTGCTTCACGTGGTGAGGGATGTCAAGTGTCATTGTCAGGAGTGCCTCTGCCTGACCTGCTTCACGTGGTGAGGGATGTCAAGTGTCATTGTCAGGAGTGCCTCTGCCTGGCCTGCTTCACGTGGTGAGGGATGTCAAGCGTCATTATCAGGAGTGGCACTGCCTGACCTGCCTCACGTGGTGAGGGATGTCAAGGCGTCATTGTCAGGAGTGCTCCCTGCCTGACCTGCTTCACGGTGAGGGATGTCAAGTGTCATTGTCAGGAGTGCCTCTGCCTGACCTGCCTCACGTGGTGAGGGATGTCAAGTGTCATTGTCAGGAGTGCCTCTGCCTGACCTGCCTCACGTGGTGAGGGATGTCAAGTGTCATTGTCAGGAGTGGCACTGCCTGACCTGCCTCACGTGGTGAGGGATGGTAAGTGTCATTGCTAGGAGTGGCAGTGCCCGACCTGCCTCACTGTTTTGACTCTCACATGGGAGTGCATAAGAGTGCATAAGATTACATGGAAAAAAAAGACAGCTGGGGAATTTAAAGTCCCCACTGAGACCATCTACTAAGAAGAACTGTCTACATCTACTTAGACTAAGTGCCATCGTCTACTATTCATTTGTATTAGCCAAGGATAGTATAGCACATGTGCAACACTTGGGTATCTCCCTTCAGGAAACGTTTCGCCACACAGTGGCTTCATCAGTCCAAGATAAGGAAGAATGGTGACGACCAGAAGGAGTATAAAGTAATTAATCCTTCAGGCTGTGCTATGGATAATATCCTAACATCTCCCACTGCTGAACATCAAAATGGTATACAATACCGACAGGTTGGTAGGTAAGACACATAGGCAACAGTTAGGCAACTTTATTTCGAAACGTTTCGCCTACACAGTAGGTTTCTTCAGTCGAATACAGAAAGAAGGCAGCAACAGTAGTTCCTGACTATGGAACTGAACTTCTCCAGGCTGAGGGACTGATAACCTCAAATTCTACGACTTCAAGGGTGATGGACTGATTACATTGTCTTCACATCTCTACTGTTCCTGCCTTCTTTCTGTATTCGACTGAAGAAGCCTACTGTATAGGCGAAACGTTTCGAAATAAAGTTGCTTAACTGTTGCCAACCCATCTCCCACTGCGTTCTTTAACCCCTGCGGAATTAACGCTTTTCCCGTGAATACACTAACAGTTTAGAAATTAAATATTTATCATTATTTTTAATAATTATGATATAAATAATAACTCCAAGTTAATAATCTATCTTGTAATTATTTAGGTTATAAATAATACCTTTTTAGCTTTGCTGTTTTCTCGCTTGATAATTTTTCTTCCGTTTTCTTTCACCCTTTAGGGACAGCGGTGCCTTAAATTATTTGGATTACTTCCCATCCTCCCAACACTGCATCACCTTACGTGCTTGGTATTTCAATATTTTGACACGTGTGACCATTTATAAAAGCCATCGAACTGAATAACTTGTATCAAGGCTAAGGGACTGAACACCGCCAGTCAAGGCTAAGGGACTGAACACCATCAGTCAAGGCTATGAGACTGAACACCGTCAGTCAAGGCTAAGTTACTGAATACCATCAATCAATGCTAAGGGACTGAACACCGTCAGTCAAGGCTAAGTTACTGAATACCATCAATCAAGGCTAAGGGACTGAACACCGTCAGTCAAGGCTAAGTTACTGAACACCATCAATCAAGGCTAAGGGACTGAACACCGTCAGTCAAGGCTAAGTTACTAAACACCATCAATCAAGGCTAAGGGACTGAACACCTCTCCACTTCTCCAAATATGTCAGTATAATAGTCACTTCTACATTGGACTGAAGAAGCCTGCTGGGCAGGCGAAACGTTTCGTCAGTTAAGATGCCTTAGTGTTGTACATCAAGAGACCAGCAATGCCATCACTGGCTACTGTTGGCACTGTGCCTTCTAACAAGGCTGTGGCTATGTTGTTGTTGGCAATGTGCCTTCTAACAAGA